>NW_026096218.1:0-68689 GCF_023614345.1 Adelges cooleyi | reverse complement strand
AATGGTTCGCCCCGAAGGGATCCCCTACGACTGCGGACCGACTAGTAGCACTAGGTGCTAATTGCGGGCCGAAGAAGGTGTGTCTCAAGATGAAGTGAGCAATCAGAAGGCCACTTTTCGGAGGGCTCTACGTCACGTTAGTCGCCTTTTACGACAGGAGCGAGGACCTTGGTAGAATTCTTTCTCCCCTAACCACAGGGATAAAAGGTTAATACCCATGTCTGTCATTACATTGACAAATTCCCTCATAAATTATTAATTTACTGCTTGATATTTTAACTTAAGTAGTCGTATTTCTATGGTTCTGCTATCATTGTCCTTTATAAAGCTCAGAAAACATACACACTAACATAAGTTTTACTATTTAGTTTTCTTCCATACAATAATATTATTATATTATTTTCTGTCACGCTGTAATAGTTTTTTATTTATTTATAAATACTTATACATCAATTATGGAATGTAATAGTGACACAGACACAAATCACAACAGTTATTATGTATGTTGTTATGGAGACATTCAATAAAAAGCATGAGCCTTTATATAATCATACAAACAACTTGCATTATTTGTTTTACCGACTTATGATCACGGAAAGGGCAGACACCTACGTTAGGTTTTTTTTACAATCAACATGTCACATCGGAACAATCATTATTAGGTGATACTTCAGAATGGATGACCGATTCAGCATCCTCAAAATTAAAATTTAATGAACCACGTATTATAGTAAGACAACAAAAACTCTGCAAGGACTTATAGATTTATATTAAACACAATGTAACGTGAAACGAATAGTGGATTAAAATAATAAACGTTTTTGTAACATATTAAGACAAAATTATAAAAGGTTGTAACTAAATAATAATAAGTCGAGTATTTTCATTAAAAAAATATTGTATTTACATTAAGCCTATTTATTACAATTTTTTTACCCGATCATAAATTATTTTAAACTATTATCATAAAAAGTAATGTTATAATTTATAAAGTCGGAATTTTCCTTAAGCAACTCATTAAAGACCAAGAAGTAATTTTTCTATTGTTATATAAGACTTTTTATAATAATTGTTGACGTTACAATCCTAACTGAGCAAATCCTTGGACAACCGTAAAAAAATTGTATCATGTATAAATGTTGCGATTTATAAAATGAAGTAATGATTTTGATGAGTAAAGAAATATATATATATATATATATATACATAACAAGTCATACTATATATATATATTATATAGTATGACTTGTTTGAGTATGTAATGGAAAATAAGAAATCTATACAATGTAATCAGATTGCCTAAAAGTTATTCATGTGGTCGGTACAAAAATGGAAATGATTACAAAATGATAAAAACTAGTTTAGCAGTTTTCAATACAGCTTTTTATACATATATAAAAGCAGCTCCACTTGTGTAAAACGAGATTTATAAAGTTGTTTAGAAAATCAACAACAGACAGTTCAGAAACAATTCATAGATACAGAGTATGTTGAAAATCGCGTAGGCAGTTATATATCTCATTCAGTAAATTAAATCAGTGTTTAGTTTACTTTTACTTTATGTTGAACACTTGGTTCATTAATATCAAACTTAATAAATAATTACTCCTAATTAATTTGTTATACGTTACAACCCGTCCAGTTAATCTGAGCCTTTAAAACTTTACGAGTGACAATATAAAAACACAATGATTGTGTTAGTATTGAATTAGTTTTTTTTTTCAGTAGGTACGTCACATATTTCCAATATTGATATCAGTTCATCGGTTTTGAATTTAATCATTCAACAGTTTAAGGTTAAATATCAACAAAAAAAAACAGTATCGGATATTGAGCAGAATTCAAAGAGCCGTCTTTCAACAATAAACGCCAAACGACATCCTGCTAATAATACATAAGTTTATGTTGGGCATTTTTACAGATCCTTAACATTTTAAAGACAAATCGGTCGCTCGAGGGTCAAGAAGAACTTTCGGCATGTTATGATGTTTTAAATTTGTACAATTATAATATGATAAAACGAGAAATTGTCTAGTAAAATAAACAAAAAATGATTGAGCAATTGAAAAGTGTTAAATTTAATAATATTCGATTTTAACACAATTTTGTCATTATTCAATAAAAAAAAATGAGTTGTAAGCTATAATTTACAAATTTTTTTAGTGTACCAAAACTTTTGTTTAAAGCCAGTCGCAAGCAATAAGAATCCATTATTCTTTTATATAGATACCCTGAAAAATGTAGTTATAGCCAATGTTCTGCTTTTTTTCAAAGTTTGTTAGACATATATTTTAATTTTTATCTGCAATTCAATACGATTATTGTTATAATAAACATTTGTCAATACTACACCAACCGAAATATTTTGCTCACATCATGTTGCGCAAAGTTACTTTTTACAAATAGAAATTTTAGTATTAAGATGACATCAAATATATAGGTGCTATATTTTCTAATACGAAGGTAAGAAAAATACACTGAACTTATAACAACATCAATGAAATTATTTTTTTAGTTTTATGTTTGAATTATCAGTCATTTACGTCCTTTTTGTGTTCTATTAGAATTGTTATCATCTAAACATTATACATATTTTGTCTAGAACTATTCATGTCATTAAAACAATTATGTTTCATTTATATGTCATCATAAGTCTTTTTTTTTTTTTTAATAAACACTAAAAAAAAAACTAGCTTTTTTTATAAATTCATTTGTTTTCTTTTCAGCTTCGATGCAGAGCAGCTAAGGTATTGGTTTATTATTATTTACTGTATTTACAAAATAAAAAAAAATCAATTGAAGTCACAGATGCGGCAATAATAAATGACAAAAAAATTGCTCTCGGTTTCTTTTTCTTTAATTTACTTAGTGCATTAAAAATAATAAGCGAGATTAAGATTGCTTTTAGTTTGTACTTTGGAAACACATAAATATGATTTAATATACTTCAATATTACTTCAAAAATTAAATTCACAGTTTATTCCGTTATTATTTGGTTTTGCACCAATCGAATAAAGTTTATTTTTTTCCCCTGATATTTTAAGTATAGAAATTGTGACCAACAATTAAAAGTATATAATGTAATAAATTGTTTTTCTGTCGCTGCTAAACTCATGAATATATGTTAGCAACAGAAAATCATTAGCTCAGTTTAACGGGGGAAAATAAATCCTTTATTATTGAACAATTGTAAACCGTTTTTAAAAAATTAAACCGTTTTGAATGATAAAAATCTTGCACAAAATAATTTGAGAATTTCATACTGTTTTGAAATATTTTAAAACCGTTTTGATTAAAAAAAACATTCTTGTAGCTTTTATATGAAATCATTAAATTTTATATCTAACATTGGAGAAACATGAAAGAGTCTAACATTACCCGATCGAATACCGTTAAACGGCAATCGTACATTATTTTTCTAAGGATAACGCAAAAATATAGAAAATAAAAATAAGGTACAAGGTTGAGTATGACAGAATATTAAATAAGTGGTAAATTTATAGTGAAAAAAAAAGAAAGGCAACAAATTTAGAGAAAAAACAGTTAATTTTTCATAAAAATTAAATATAAGGTTGGTGCAACCATAATATTTTTTAATCAATAGTATAATGCTTAAATAAACTAATTAACAGATGAAAAGAGGCCGGGGTGACGGATTTTACAATTATTTTTTAATACTCAAAGCTTATTCCAATTGGAATGCATGAGAACGTAATTTGGATCAACTAAATATTTTAATGAGAAAATTAGAACTTCAATTTATTATTTATTTTTTACCTAATATTGTTACACATATATATTTTATTTATTGGGTTTTTTCCCAACCATAAAACATTATAAATGTATTAACAACTATATTATATTATATCAAATATTTAAATCGAAATTATAATATAAATTTAAGATAATATTCATTATTAGGTATTGTATAATATCATAGAAATTCAACATAAAACTAAGCAATAATGGGCTGTCTGAAATTGTGTGTAGGTATATCATTTGTTGTAATTTGATAACAGCTGATCATATTTTCACAACTTGTTGCGAACCAAAATGAAAGTTAAATTATTTTTAATCATTGCACACACGATAAGAGTAACGGGCTTAATGTGCCAACTTAATACTTTTGTAAAAATGGGGATTTTTCATTTGACATTTGTTACGTTCAACGTCGATGAAAGTAACCCGATTCACTACCGGCCAATAACCACTGCTATATTGTATCGACTGCCGCAACAAAGAAAGTCGATATTTGATTTTTATCCAATTTGTCGTTGACAACAACAACGAATAGGTCCTTTCTTTTCAAAATCGTTCCGGTAGTAAATTGCCGGTGTGAGAATAAGTGAAAAATTGAAATTTGGGCTCTCCCGATAAATCAAATTACGACTTTTTTCGCCGCGGTGAACCGGACAAAAAACGGAAAGCGTACCAAGGCTGCAGTCGGGACCGGACGACCGAGGCGATACGTACCGGCAGTCGCGGTCCGATCGAGACTTTGTGCGAACACAGGTACGCACAGCAGCTGTGACGGTCACAGTTTTCGGGGGGGGGACCGCGTAGGTGGACAATTATTGGGATATTGCACAAGAGGCGGCGGCTTACCTGTGAACAGATGTCGGGATTTCCGGCGAAATTCCGGGACGGGCCGTCCCTGTTCGTGACGGTGTCCATGCCCGGGGCGGGTTACAAAAGCAGCGCCGTTATTACCATTGCGAGCGCGCACACGGGTGTGAAGTCGGCCGTTTCGCGAGAGAGGAGCAGCGAGATGGAGAGAGACGGACGGTAACGCACACGCACAGAGGAGTATCGTTAACGAACGCACCAAAAGAGACGCCGACGACGCTTTCTCGGATCGAAAACGGGTAACGATATTTTACATCAATAATGAAAATAGCAAGAAAAAAAAATTGATTTACACGATATAATATTACTATTACTATTATATTGCTACACACCTTCGGCGCGTAGAAATTTACCAAACGAATAAAAATTGATAACGGGCACGCGACCGATATTATATAGGTAGGTAGGTCCTATTATTTATTATTATTATAATATTTTAACACAAGACCGACGACGACGACGACGACGACGGCGACGGCGGCGGACGAGGCGACGCGCGACGGCCGGACACGACGATGATAATATTATATATATATTAATTTTTTTATTTTCCCCTACGAGACGGCAAACTCGCGGCGGTCGACGGTACGCGTTTGGCCATAACAATAATTATTGCCAATCGACGGGATAATATTGTATTTTATTTTTATGACGTTATAGTATGATCACCGTGTGTGTGTGTGTGTATGTGTGTGTACACAACACAATAATAATATGACAGATACGCGACCGCGACCGTGTGTACATGTGTGTGTATGTACCGTGTTGCGTTTGTGTGCGTGTGTGTGTGATATCAGAGTCGGCCGACGGCGCACGACGGTAGGACGGTCACTGCGGTACGGAAACGGCGGCCGCCGCCGCTGCGGTGTACCGTGTGCCCCGAGGGCGGCGTTGTTTTCGGCGCACGGTCGTTGCGTTGCGCGCACCGTTGCGCGTCGGCGGGAGGCGGTGGAGGTAAAAAAAAACCAGAAGGGAAACTTTAGACAAAAAAAAAACCTCCACGGGTCTGCATTTTCACTGATAACAGGTTTTTGCCACTACATATTGTACGGTAGACGGTAGACGAGTAGACCGTAAACAATACGTTTTGGCGAAGTGGGGGAACATTTTCTAGAACTAATCTAGTGAATAATATCGGCAACCGAGCGAGACTACTTAAAACGCATCGCCAAAACACGCCTATTGTTGTGGCAAACGATAACCGTTTTGGCGATGTTCAATTAAAACGTTTGCTATAACCTTCTATCGGTAAACAGCTTTTCCAGCAGCCACAGTTTTCAAATGTTCGGTACCTACCTATGATAACATTATAATGGATAACGCAAAATCATTTTGGCGGTGAGCAAACAATCCTTATCAATCCGTAAAAACAAAATGTCGGACACATGAAGTTTCCCTTCTGGTTATTCTGCTGTGTAAAAAAAAAACGGGCTGTGTGCTCGCGGGGTCCGGTAAAAATGTACCAAAGGTCAATAATGTCCACTTGGGAAAATTGTCCGGGTACAAAAATTACCAAAATTATTTTTAATGATAAAACGAAATAAATTAAAAAATTTGTTCTTAAAAACACGCTTTTCTAAAAATTGGTGGAAAAAAAATGGAAGTAAAAGACAATTTTTTACAAGTACAATTTACCGATCGATTGTACCGCATTTTTTTAAAACGTCAATTGGGTACTTTGAAAATTAACAGCTACAAATTTAAATAATGTTTAACATATTTAACTTTTGACTGAAAACAATAGCGTGGGCACTATGCAACGAATTTACTCGAAAAATTATTAAATGTTCACAATGTATTCGAGAGTAGATGGAAGGCCCACGATTTTCTGAGTTGCAATGCAATAAAAAAAACCTATAACAACACTACCACTCACATAGTAGAAATTAAAAACTAATTAACAGTCGACCAACTATTTGTATTGTTTTGTAAATTGCAAGAATATAATATAGGCAAATTACCTAGCTGTAAGAGACTTTTTAAATTCAATAAAAACAAATTAGGTATTCTTAAATTAAATCGACGCGGTCGAAATTCGTCAAAACCGCTGCTTTTCCTTCGAGGAAAATATTGGATTTGTCCGGATAGTTACTGTAACACTTGTAGATAAGATGCAGTTGTTTCAACATCATTTATACTATTAATGTAATAAATATTATATTACATTAATCGACGACAATATCTCTGGACAGTCTCGCGAGTATACAGGCTTAATTAATAATTTAATTTTTTTTTTCATAGTGTTTTTATGTAATATGATCTCATTTTTTCACACATTTTAATGTTCCTACTAATTTTGAAACTTAAATGGTAACGCATACATTTCATTAAATTTTTACATCGAGAATAATGTACTAAACATTCTGACTGTTCGATAAACAGTTTTGGATAACAGCTATTTTTGTTAAAGTTATTAAAAGTTAAAACTGGAAAGGAAGTGCGCACAGATAAAAACAATATTACATTCTACATTTCCTCCTGTCCTAATTTTGAAACTTAATAACTCAATAAAAATAGTTATTCAAAATAGTTTGAGTACTTTGTGTTTGCTTCTCTTGGATAGAAAGTGATGAGTGCCCCTAGTGGATTTTCAACTAACCCACCGGAATCATTATTTGTTTACAACCTTTGGCGTTTATCCGTCGGCCAAATACCTATGTAAAAAAAATATATATATATACATATTGTATTGTACCATAAACCTGTATGAATATCATTCTGGTCGCCTGTATAAGATCCTACACACATTGCCCGTACGCAGGTACCTTGGCTTCGGCGGAAGCGAAAGGGGAAAAGAGTGGGAGCTGACAGGGAAAGTCCAAAGGTGGTATCCATAAATTAAATATGCATACCTACGTGCATCAATAACTTGTACATACTTAAAAAAAAAAAAAATACTAACGATTAAAAATAAATAAACCCATTATCTTCTCAGTTAAGTAAAGCTGTCTGTTTTTTTTTAACCAAAAATCCTGTCAAAATGTCGATTACTTAGAGTGGTCCAAATTGAATTCTGTAAAGAGATACCAGTTCTTTGCCTACTTTACTAGATCAGGTAAAAATCAGATTTTCGATTTTTGTGCATTTGTTGTGTTGAAAAATGTATTGTTGTCATTGAAAAATGTTCGAATTTAATTTATTTAATTACAAGAAGTATATACAATTCACCAAAACCAAAAATAATAGTTGGTATCTACCATTCAGTGATTCCTGTGAATACCAAACAAGTTATTCGTATTGTAAAACAATTAATAATAATGACATTTATCGTGGCAGTATCCAGAACAATTTTTACACACAGGTTTAGTTGAAGATTTTTAACGAACAAATTCGGGAGATTTGCCAACGTTTGTGGAATAAAAATATAGTACATCATAAAAGGTAGGTTCATTGATTCTCTCTCATAGTTTGCCCCATCAGTTTGCAAGCAGTACAGCTATATTAGCTATACCTACTATTCTATTGTATATATGTATTAACTGATTCGATGGTGTCTAAATTATAGTTATTATATTATTACACAACGTGGGACGCTTCGGCCGAGACTAAATGCAAATGACCTTGTTCCTCTGAGTGGTTACCTACAATATAATAGGAAATACAGGATGATCCATTTACCCGGCAGACACTGATTTTCCTTGGGAAACAATTACAATTTTAGAGACAATATTTTATGTTATTCCACAGTGTTAAAAAAAATATGCATTTTTTGCCAAGTTCAAGAATCTCGAAAGTCGCAGGTCTTTATATAAGTTTTATTATAACTGAAAATGATAATCACATTAAAATTAACGCTTCGATGCAAAAACTGAAGATGGACCATCTTAGATGGTAAAAAACTATCAAGTAAAATAAATATAATTTTATCGACAAGAAAGGTGTTATTTCATCCGCTCAGTGCTATTTGATTTGTATGGTAATTTTAGTCGATAAAAAGAATACTAAGCTGTAAACAATATACTCGAAATAGACTATAAAGAATCATTAATTGGAAAATTTATAATTATTAATCAGAAATTGTATAATATTATTTTTAGGAAATCTTGAACAGATATTGCACTGGGAAAAAGTTTATTTTGCATTTTTTTCGTATAAGAGCACGTTTTATTTTTATTCGCTATGAGTATAGTTTTAATTTTTTATCATAATCAAATTATTTGTATTGCTTTAAAATATAATCTGTATATAGTTCAAATCAAAATTGTGTTTAAGATAAGACAGCTGATTTAACCAATAAAATAATGTTCTTAATTTTATTCATGTTGATGACCGAATCGTATATAGTAGGAAATTCTTATTAATTATAAAATTGATGTTTCATTTATAAAACACTCATTTTCTGTTTAAATATTTGTACTGCACTTATTATAAATTTAATTATAGTAAAATATTCAACAAAAATATGTGAATTTGTTTGTTTTTTTTTCAACAATACCTTCTTAGCTCCCCATCGAAGGTAAAATATTTCTACTTTTTATGTATTGCAAAATTGACCGTTGCTAGTCAGATAAGTATTATAGTTGAACTCTGTTGTGCTCTTCTTTCTTGTGGGTATTCGAAGCCATTATATAGCCGCCATTACCTGGAAATACTTATATTGTTAGGTAGCAGTATTTTTTTTTTTTATTACATTCCTTCTGTATTGTCGTAGTGTAATATGTACTCGAGTACCTAACCGTATAGATTCATAAATTAAAAAAGGGAAAATATTACTGCACAGACAATAATACTGTACCGGATGTAACAATAACAGTATGACAATATTGTAATGCAGGGGGACGATGTAGGGGCAAAGGTGACATTTTTCACTAAGTTCTGTTTGTAAGAAATTTTGTCTAGTTCATTCGATTTTCAATACTACCATTAGATAAAGGAACACAAGACCTATTAAATTAAGACAGAATAATTGCTTAAAAAATATAACTATAATAATGTTTAAGAAAACAAAGAAATACAAATTAATACGTTTAATACAAATAGCGATATAATCCGTCTTAATAGATAATGTTACAATCGACCACAATGTGTTTGTTACAGTTGTGTCTATATAAAGTTACTTTTTTTAATGCAATACAATTTTACTTAATAAAAAAACAGTTTTTGAGAAAATTTGAACATTTTTTATAAACAACAAACATGTGATAAGCTTCTGACTTCAATTATCTCTATTGGCATGTAGGGGAAGATGGGGGAATATCAGCCAGTGGGTAATTCCAGTCAATGGCATATCTCTTTAAATATGATAGCAAAAGTTTAGATAAGCACAAAACTTGGTCACTGTTGTTACCAAAACTAAATACCAGATGCTTCAAAACGGTAAACAGCTTTTTCCCCCCAAAAAAAATTACCTATCGATTTTTTATCACAGTTGATGTAAAACTTTTCCAAATTTAAAATCAGCTCGAGGTAAGAATTTTAATTTTTTTTTCTAACAAGAATGTTTCAATTATATCGAAAACATACAATGATTTAAGTTATATGCTCATAATCTAGGTACTTAAATATTATAGCTTTTAAGTAAATACATGTATTAAAAGTCTGACTGATAGGGGTATACCGACCAAAATTATGAGGTAATGGCATTTGCAATTTTTAAAAAAAATATATTTTTAACTTTTTTTTAAAAATTTGAAACTTACATATATACATAATACCTAACAAGTTTATTGTTCGATTTCAAGAAATAACGAAATTCTTGCTTAAGTGGCCACATTTCCCCCATTGAATATTTAGCCTGTTACAATAATAATTGACCCATGTTAATCATGCTGCCAGTCCCCCTAAATACTTTGATAAGTGTTATTTTTGAGTTTATCGATCAATCAGAATGTCTATGACATTTTTATGATAATATCACAACTATTGCTACTGTCGTGATTGACTACTTCTGGAGGTCATGGTATGCATAATATCAAATCCTACACAAAAAGTGTCAGATAAAAAAGGAGCTCGCATAAAGTTTGATTTCGAAGAGATTTTTCAAATAAATAGAAAATGCTTTAATGTATAGGTATATATATTTTTTCCAATGATAAAACAGAAATTTTACAAATTGCGCAGTCATTTCGATTAGTATTATTACGAAAATCTGACACAGGAAGTTTTTAATTTTTCTCGTTAAATTATTAAACAAACTACATACTTTAAAAACTCAAAAATTCTTCTCACTTAATACCAGACGAATTTATAAACGAAATCGTACCGTCCACCAATAATTATGAAAAGCCTATTATTATCCTAATTTTGTACTAATTAACTGCTAATTACTCGAACGATGGTAGGTACATATATTTTTTATTTTCTACTAAAAACATACCGCATTATAAATTAGGTATCAAATTAAAAATAAATTAGTCGAATCATTCTTGAAGAAAAAAAAAAAATAAATGAAAGGATATCTATTCTTGTTTGTTGGTCGCACTAATGAGCCTAGCCGGCCGCGCCGCTTAAAGCACACGGGTCCTTATTCAAAAATAGGACTCTCTAAAATAAAATCATTTTTTCCCTAAAGGTCTTCAAATGTGATTCATCATTCACACGTTATTAAATAAGTGTCATATAAAACGACGCATAACATCAAAATACATAGTTATTACTTTGGAAATGAATTTCATTCTCACCGCCTAAGATACGTTCTTGGATGAAGTTCATAGTGCACATAATGAATGTCGACCGATGTAAAAAAGTACCGTGTTCGAAGGAAACATTACCGTGAACAACTTGGTTTGGATTTATAAGGATAAAAATTAAAACGAAAAATTGGTGTTTAGACTCGACAAGTTACATGGTGGACATTTTTTTCTTTTAGCTTCGATGCGGAGCTGAGAACAGTAGCTGTGGTGCTACTGATAGCTTAAAGGCTGCTGTCAAGTATTCAGCTATTATAGAACTATTCATTGATATATACTACAAGATGAAGATGTTGATTTATTTGGACTTCAATTAAAGACATATTGTACCAAAGTCAACTGAAATGATTATAAGCTTCGAGAAGATCTTAATAGCTTTTATAATTGGTGTATAATTAAATGGCCTCAGCGTAAATGGCCTCAAAGTGCTCTCGAATTTCGTTCTCTCGTAGTAAATCTTCTGACTCCTTTTCTTATGAAATAGATGGTTTTAATTTAGCTAAACTTAATCATGTGAAAGACTAAGGTATTATTTTATCTAGTGAACTATCGTCCCATATCACTCAAATGTGTAACAAAGCCTTTCGGGTCTTCGGTTTTTTAAAGCGCAATTGTTGGGAGCTTAACAATCCAGTCCGTCTCAAAGTCTTAAACCAATTAAAAAAAAATGTATCAAATAATTTGCCCTAAAATTTTTTATTTCTTTTTAAATTATTTTATCATCGTTAGGTAATTATTATTAGTATTATTATTATTGTGAACTATTATCTTAATTATTATGTGTAGTCTGTAGCCCTTGCGGTCGTAAATTCTTTAAATAAATATACATTAAGGTAGTTAAGAAATAAAATATTTAAAAACATTTCGCCTGTAAAAAAGAACTTATTATTCTTGTTTATTTTTAATAATTGTTATTTTTTTTTCGGTGTAAGGTTTCATTTTAAATATTTTATTTCTTAATTTTTCGACCTATAAAAAATCGTATGCTGCAATGTAGGTATCCATTACGATTGATTTCCAATTATTGCGTGACAGAATACACATCGGTTACCGTTTGATACGTTTATAATAATTTTGTTTCCTTTATTATCCTTATTACACGTTTTTACTAAATTTTAAACTCTCTTCGCGAAAGTCGGCATCATTTTTGCTTGTTCTCGCCGGTATTCTCAATAGGGATTTCACTCCGTCCAAGCATTCTTCTGCTGCACTCGCTGAGCGTTTGAATTCCAGCGACGCCTGTTGATACGATATGGTTTTTTCTAATTGACGCTTGTAATTGTCGATTATATCTTTTGAACCTTTCATAGCTGGAAAATCATCGGACGACGAATCGTTAAAACACGTTCTTCCCTCGCTTACCTCGCAGCAACTAATACTCTTACGTGGACCCAGGGGAACATGCTGGAAAATTAAAATAATTAATTCAGTTTATATTATATAGGTAGTTAAATAATACATTTCTAAGAAAATCCTAGCTTCTAGAAGGTTTTTTTTCAGTTGTTTTCACATAGTTCTTACCTTGTAAGTCTTTTTAGGTGGGCTAATTATTTCTTGACCAGCGCTTTGTCGACCACAGTGAGTGGTCTGTTGAACACATTCGTTTGCTGGTGGTTTTGAACATTCGCTGTACTGTTTCAACTTGCAGTCTTGATGGTCTCCTTCGTTTGTATTGTCTGCAATAAATATATTGGGCGGGATATTTTTACTATTCATCAGCATATCATAGGAAACTTGTGAAAAAATAAGTTCGAAATTTTAAGCTAAAGCTAGAAATGTAGAAGCATGATAATGTTTTTTACATGAATATGTTTTATGGTAGGGGTCTGTTCAAAATTTGCGTGATACTTTCCAGTAAGATCAAAATCTGTTCCAGAAGCCTTTTTGTCAGATTACAACCAGGTTATACATTTTGGTTAGGTTTTGATGAGAAAAAATATAATATAAGATAGCTTGAAAGAAAAAAGTCACATACTTATATCTCCCGCTTCTGTCACTGTGTGTTTCGCTTTGTTCAGTTCACTAACGAACGACGAGTCAAGCTGTACTTTAAAATCGCCGGGATAGAGTTTATCGTGTGCAGTCATTACATCATCGTCCAACTCGGACTGTGTCTTGATTTGAGCCTCGATATTTCGGTCTGAACACATTTCTGCGCCAAGTATTATTTCGCCTGTCAAGAAGCTAGAATTGGCCCAAGTGAAATTTTCCGTGACATTCCTGTTTTGTTGTTCAACGTCCATTACTCGACAAGGCGATAATTCCGGTTTTACGGTTTCGGATCTGTCGAGTTCATTTGTTTAGTCTTACAAGTTTTCATTAGTAAAAGTAATTTCCATATTGAATATTATATTTTGTATTAATTCTTATTCTTAGCCTTAGAGATATTCTCAAATTCTCACTTCATTCACTCCACACGCAGACTAGACTTATTATTTAATGTTACTCTTCGCCACGAGTTAAGAAAGTATTAACTGTACTCATCACAAGTAAATTATGGAAGCAGGTTGTCAAAACATAATTTTTATACGAGCCTACGATTATTTTTTTTATGACTGTGGTTAAACTGAAAATTGCAACCAACTTGGAATGCAGGCGATATGGAGAACAGCTCCACTATATCACTATATGGAATGGAATGGTGATAGGAGGAAATAGATAATTCCTGGATTACTGATTACCTAACCTCCGATGCTGCCTGGGAGGAAGTAGTGGTAAACAGTTCCCTCCCAGGTTAGCGGTTACTCGGGGAAAAAAAATCCCCCGACTGATTATTGATAAGAGACAAATCCGTTTATCATAAGACGTATTTATGATGAAATGTCTCTCCGTTAAGTAAAAAATGGAATCTACCTTCTTTAAAAAATGGTGTGACATACCGTACATTATTAACTTATACTTAAACGCCCATTCAATCTGAAACGTTTTCCTACTATTCAACTTCATCTTACGCCTTATTCTGTCTAACCTAGTCACTCGACATTCTCAATTCAGTCATATTTCTTTCATTGTTCTTTATTTTAGTGGCTGACACTCACCTCCATACCCCACTATCGTTTTATACATTCCTACCTCTCATTCTGAATGACACCTTTCTTTGACACATCCTACCGTTTGCCTCTTATCGGCGCATCCGACCACACCTTATTCTACTCGCCACGTCTCTTTCAATTTCATTATTTTCTCAAATAACCGATTCTAAATACTTAAATTTCCCACTCACAGCTGATCATCGTTAGTAGTAGCTTCTGGCACGGGTTCCGCGGGCATGGCGATTACAGCTTCTAATTGAATTCCCGCTGCTGTTCTCTCCCAATCCAACGACCTCGCATGCATGTGTTCCTTAGGAATGGACAACTGAGGCGGTATCGACCACTCGTGAATGCTCTCATTCGATGTCGCAAAGTAACATTGAGTTCCCACATTGGGTATGACTTGCGATGCGGCATACGTGCACGTATCATGTGACACGGCTGTTTCGATTGTAGGGTTGGCGCTGTCTTTATAGTCGTTGGAACACGTGGCCGTACCTTCTTTTTTCATGAATTTCCTCGCCATTTCAAAAACCTAATGGTTTTTTTTTTAAAAACTTATGTTCGTAAAACGCTCACGGACTTTCATTAACGCATAAAATGTGTTGAGTGAGTATTGTCACCTCGTCTTCCAACGGATCGATTGTCTCGGGCGGTAGATCCTTGAAAGGGCACATCGGTTCTGGATGTTGCAAAGCCAACACTAATAGTTTTATGTAACTATTGCGAATATCTTTATTCCCAACTTTTTCTAACGCCGAAAGCCAACTAGACGATATTTTTAGAACTGAAATCGAATTTCATTTATATGAAACACACATGAAATAAACTGTGTACATTTTAAATGACTTGACGAGGATATCAAACATAGGATTAAGAGTGTGGCTGGATAAAGTGGAGAGAATTCTAACGAGACTTAAAGGTAAGTTCTAAAAGAGTGTGGTGAGACAGACTATATTGCGTGGTTCGTAGTGTTGGGTGGTATACAAGAAAATAGAACAGAGAATGAGTGTAGTGAAAATGATAATGCTTAGGTGGATAAGTGGAGTGATGAGAGAAGATAGGTTAAGAAACGAAAACATAAGAGGTACTATAGCGAAAATTTTTTTAAAAAATAGACTGAGATGGATTGAGCATGTCGTGAGGAGAGAGGAATCGAAACCAATAGGAATGGAATAAACTTGAAGGAAACAGGACAAAGGGACGACCGGAAAAGAGGAGGTTGGATGCGATTGAGTATGATATGAGTAATACTGGTTGATGCGAAATAGTTAAAACGAAGTCGAAAGAGAAGAAGTATGTGAATTATGCGGTTCTGAGATATGCACAAATTAAATTTGCCGATAACTCTGACGATATTGTCATTCCCTGAATTCAACAAAATAAATAACAAATCCCAATAGAACTTTTAGAGAATTTGAGATTAAACAAAATTTAGATTTAAGGTCATTGTTAATACAGTGAAGCATGTTCCATGAAAATGTCAATTCAGTTTTATTAAGTTCAGGCCAAAAATTCAAAAAAGGAATAAGTATTTGTGGATTTTACCAAATCTGATGTGGACAGGAGTCTTTTAATTGAAAATAAAAATAGATAAACCATTGTGAAAACAAATCAAAGCGAAAACTTGATCCAAAACGCTTCACCTTCGAAACTAGGCTCGTTCAAAGCCATTTTCTTGGCCAAGTCGTAATAAAAGTAAAACAAAGTATCCGCTTCGTCTTTTGAGTTACGGTCGGTCATTTTGTTCGATTCGATGAAATATGAACAGACGTAGATTTAAAAATATCTCACTAATTGAATAGTATTTTTTTTTACAAATGACTCGTACTACACGAATTCTACAAACAAATACATTAATCAACAAGCCATAATACTTATTATAGATGTATTGTATTTGTGACAACGTACCATATGTTGAAACACAGCTGGATATATCGACAAGATGTTTATTAAGGCCAGTACATTCAATTTCCATTCCGATTAAATATAACTTATACATTTTACTAACTTGTATGCTACATAAATAACCGTCAAAAGTAAGTATCTGAAAAAAGTAATATTATAACAATAAAAAAAGTTGTCAAGTTTAAATAAAAACATTAGATAATTTCCATATACAATCAATTATTATAACAAAGTATTTCATATATCTGAAAAATGCATTACTTAATGTTTAAAAAAAAAAAATATTAATCTCCGAATCAGTTATTTTTTATTTTTAATTTTTTTAAATTTAATTTCCTTAATTAAATAAATTAAATTAAAAAAATTTGTTTATATTAAAAAACAATTTGTTTACACGAAGAATGCAAAAAATCAAAAATGTATTTCTGACATAGTAAAGCTGTTAATAAAAAAACTCTTTACAGAATTGAAATCGGACCAACCTAAGTAATCGTAATTTTTCAGGCTTTTCAGTTTAAAAAGTAATAAAAAACTGACAGCTTTCAATCCACTTAACAATGGTTTTATACTGTGTGTGTATCAGGTACTTACTGGGATTTAAATACTTAGCTGAGAAGATAATGGTTTTTTTTTAAATCGTTAGTATTTTTCCTTCATTCCTTTAATCCCCTGTATATAGGTTCAGTTTTTTTTAATATAATATTTTTTTTTATATTAACTAGAATATTCTTAGCTGAGAAAATATGTATATTAAATTTTGTTTTGCAATTGTTTTATTAACCTAGAATAACAAAAAAAAAACTTATTTTGACATAAAACTCTTCAGTGCTCATCATGATGTTTATTAAATAATTGTATTTTGTTAGAAACAATCTATTTCATTGAGTTGGCATCCTATAGTTATTGAAGAAATTGCTACCTATCTACCAGATGTCATAAACATAATTTTTTTTAAGATATATACTTCCTTACTTATTTTCTCCAAAATCCTGATAGTTGAAACTACATAAAAAAATTGGCCATTAGGGGTAATTATAATTTAAATCGAACTATAACCAATTGCTGATTGATTTTTAAAACCATATTTAACCAGTTGGTCACAATCTACAATTAATATATTTTTTTGTCACAAAAAATTAATTTCTTAAAAGTTGTGTTCTTTATTAAATTTACAGGTTACTAACGATAATTTTGGGAAACGATCAACTATAATCGTATCCACTGCAAAACTAGAAAAATTTTTTAATTGTTTAAGACTATCAAAATGAAATTCTTTGTCTCATTGTCGCAGAAAAATGCGTTTGTATTATCTTTGGAATGAATTCTGTGTTCATTTCTATGAATAATATTCCACGAAATATCGATTTTTAATAAAAACGGACATGCCTGGTTGTTTGTTCCAAGTCTTGTAATTTTTAAAAATTATAAGAAGGAAATTATCTTATTACATTTCTAAAATTACACACTGTTTAGGCAACAATATGATTGTCGCGGGCAAATGTAACGTTGAAAGAATAACAATATAAGTATAATCGTGTATCCAAATAACATACGGAAACCTCTTTTTATTTTATTTTATGGAATATAATACAATATTAACATCAATAATAATATATTTTACAACGTTTCCGTGCGGTTTTTTTTTACACATAACCGTTTATAGAACGTTTCGATTTCAATAACGAAAACAACACCGCCTCCATGCAAATCCCACGTCGTTTACCTACTGATTTAAATTAATTCAAGTACATTGTACAGGGTGACCCATTTCACACTGTTTTCATCTTCGAAATATTTATAATTTTGTAGTTTTTCACTTTGAACATACTTTTATAAACGTTATTTTATAATAATAATATACAGTTAGGTACCTATCGAAAATATTTTATCTTTTTTTAGTATTAACCAGAGCGCTATCTACTATTGAAACTAAAACAATAACGTTTTTGAATTTAATTGACTTTTTGAAACGGATTTACCTAGTTGATAGTACAGTCCTCGAGCCGAGACTAATAACCTCTTCCTTTTGGTATCACTATACTAATTTTTGTACAAACTTACACAAAGACCTGCAAAAATACCTACACATAACCAGTTATCTCACCAGACCAATTTCCATTTTATTTTTATCTCTCATTTCAGTCCCCTAATAGAGTAACTATCCTCGACCTCACTTCCTGAAAAAGCTCTCAGAAGAGTGAAAAAAGAAAATGGCCTTGAGACCTTTTACAATAATTCTTATATAGATAAGACACTGATTTTTTCTCTTGAGATAATTGCAATTTTGTAATTCTCCTTGGTGGAGACATTTTTGTTTATGTTGTTTTACAATGTTAGACAATATTAAAATTTTTATCTTTTTACTTTTCTCCAGAGGTCAAGTATCAACTAGTATTAAAACTTAAATGGTAACAAATATATTTAATTAACTTTTTAAAATTAAGACTGATTTGTTGAAAATGTTGACTGGTCGATAACTAGTTTTGATGTTTATTTTGTTGTCTAAAACTCCTGTCGAGTTTGATACCAAGGTACCTAGGACATTCTTCCGTCAATAAGACAATCATTGTCATCATGATTGTGGATCCAAAGTTTTGCTGACCTTCTACGATACCAGGGAATAAAAATATATTTTTTACGTTGTAAGATGATATTTCTACTACATCTGATTTAGAGTACCTACTCGCTTAGCATAGTTTAAATTTATAATAAATAATAAAAAAATAAAAAAAATACAATATATTGGCATAGCTGTATCTTAGACGAAAACGATGTTCAATTGCGTCTAAAGTTCAACGAGAAAGTATTTGGTTCACCTTGTTTTAGAAGTTAAATTTGTGAATTTTACACAAATTTTAACAAATAAATATAGAATTTATTTAAATATTTTATCTACTTTCGAATGAGCTTTTGTATCATTGACTAAATTGTTAGACCAAATATAGCAACCAGGTAAAGCCACTTCACTATTATTTAAAAAGAAGGCAAACAAGGTATAAAAGAATACACTTTAATTTCAAAATTCATAAGCAAATACAAAATTAAAACAATTATAATTCTGCTATTTCTTTAGTTCATAACATCACTTTACTCGTGCTTTCATGAGCAATACTGCTCTTTTATTTGTATTTCTTAACAATTGGCTCGTTTCTAAATGAAACATAAAACATCATTATCAATTAATGTACTCACTTAGGAGTTACGTGGGTGATAGGAAGGAGATAACTCAGAAGAAAAAAGGTTCAGATTTCCTCCCAAAAAAGTCAGACAATCAAAGTAGTTATATCTACATTGGTCTGACACTTGGCCCTTTTTCACTGTTTTTGTTGGATATTTATCAAATTGTTAATTATTTTTAATTAGCGGATATCTACGGGTTTTACTGCGAATGCGCATACAGCCTCTTGTACATCAATACTATAAACTATTTGCATCTTCCTTATTATTTCGGGATAATCTTTAAGAACATTTTAGCGGATAGAACCTGAAGAAACGACATTTATTGAACCGTAGACAAACGGCCCGAATTTTTTGCAATAGCACAATTGATGTTTTTTCCCTTCGGTTATTTCCATCGTCGCCATTTGTTTTAACGTGTAATCGTTAAAACAAATAAAAAATGAATAATACTACCGTGTCGTAAACGTCGGTGAAAAAAAAACCGTACCTGTATAATAATACAGGTAAAGTGTATTGTAAAGAGTGGGAGACCCGATGGAGAATCCGGTATCGTGCACTCGACCCGTTTATACCATATAGAGGGAGCGAGTGGGACACACGAATATTAAAGATAATCGGTGGTTAGATATGTATTGTTTTTTTTTTTTTTTTTTGTAGGTATGACGTTTACGGCGAAACACGCAGTGTAATGCAATGGAAAGACGATGATAATAGTAGTAACAATAAAAAATAATAACGCATAAAAAAAAACACTAAAAGTCAACTAAAAAGCAAAAAAAAAATATTTTATACGACAATTTAATTCTCATTTGTCGTTCCCTTCAATGTAATTGAGAAATTATTGTTTATTATATAATGTAATTATTAATTGTTTGAAGTCGGTGCCAAGTAAAACACAGCAAAATGATATACCTTGCTGTGTGCGTTCATCTGTGTTGTACTAAACATAATAATTTTTATGTTTTACTCGGCATCGACTTAAAAATTATAAAACAATAATTTTTTTGCTTTATAGTTAACTTGTGTGTTACTTTAGAGGTTTTTTAAGTTTATATTATGTAGTAATATACCGGTCGATTCACTTTTAGGGCATCGCATGCGGTCTGATTTTAAGGAGTTTTGTATAGGCAATATATATATAATTTATGAAGTTTTAATACATTTCGATTATGTTAATTAATTTACTGGTTGCATTTGCATAAGCTTCAGTGTACCACTTTTAGTTTGTTCTAAAATTTGTTTTATAATTTGTTCTAGCCATTTTGGTTAATTTTAGACCAAAAAGCCAGGCAAAATTTCCACTACACGGGACGGTCCAAATTCAATTCTGTAATAATATTCGAATTCTTTGACTACCTACTTTACTATGTCATGTAGGAAGCCGATTTTCATTTGAAAATCTCAGTTTCTTGTAATTAATTAAATAAATTAAGTTTACAATTTGTTCAACATTAAAACCCAATTCTTTTTTTATAAAAAATAATAGTAATCTGTAAACCTGCATTACCTAGCAAAGTTGCCAAAGAACTCGGATGTCTTTGCAGAATTAAAATCTTAAGTAGTCGACATTTTGTCTGGCTTTTTCATCTAAAATTTCTAAAAACAGACCGCATGCAATCCCCTCGACGCCCTTTAATCAGTTTTCTGATTAAATTTAAGTTTTTCTTTTTAAAAACATTATTGTTCAAGCTACATTGCAATATTAGATAATAATAATTTAAATTTTCATATTTTTTTATGTATCGTTTTCTAGAGCTTTATCGATTTTCGAAACTTAAATGGTGGGGTATATATTTTACTAGTTTTTTTAATCAAGAATAATTTGCTGAAAATATTGACCGGTCGATTACTGCAGTTTTTAATAACTATCTAGTTATTTTTATCTGCACAAAGTATTCAACCGTACTCCACCCTCCTGTCATTAATTTTAAACTTTGAAAATAAGTTTTCACTCAACTTTTAAAAGTTGATAATGATCTAACAAATACCAAAAAAAAGATAAAAATTTGAATATTTGTTTAGTATTTTACTATTACATAAATAAACATTTTTTTTCTTCAAAAAAACTATTTATTGTTTTATTACTTTGAATAAAATGCCTACTTTTGAAAAGCAGGTGCATTTTTCATTTATCTATTATTTTTAAGTTATTTCCAAAAAAACAGTATTTCTAATTTATTACAAATAACCATGTTACTTGTGAAATAATAGTACCTACTCCACGCAATTAATTCATTATTTTACATAAAACAATTATTATTTCTGTTGAATATTTATAAATAATATTGTGATGAATTGATTTTTGTTTCAATGCAAGATAATTTGAAGTAATAAGAAATATTTTATTTTAAGAGTGTTGTAAGACGCAAGTTTATTATTATACTAATAACATATTATTATTTTTTCTTTAATTAACTTAGACGAGGTAAAAAAAATGTGTAGGTTGACTGGCAATATCTCTTATTTCAAAGCTTATTAAATTGTCGTACCTATACACAATTAAGGTATAAATTTAATTTAATTTAAGTGTTTTGACATTCTTCTTTGACTTTTGATAATAAAAAAGATGTGGCGTATTTAAAAAAATGTGGTCAAGTCTAACAACTTCAACAAGTTTTTTGAAAAATATGTTTTTGAACGTCTCTTTCTAAAAGATTCTATTTTTTCCAAACCATTTCCTACTGTATCGAGACGCATCTGTTTCGTAATATTTCTCATTTCAACTGTGAAACAAAATTAAACAAATGTGATATAGTATCAAAAAACTGTCAAATAGTTGTAGGTTGACTGGAGGGATGATACACCGTACTTTATTTAGTACCTACATAATACACAGAGATATTTATATATATATTTGAATGATATTTTATAGTTTAACAAAAGAAAACACATTTAATTCCGGTACACAATCAATCTATACTATAAAGCAAGGTGCTGCATTATCCACATTTTATTTTATAAATTAACAGCTAATATTTAATAAAAAAAAAAACAAAAACCAATTATACAAGCCAAAACATAGGAAAATAAACATTAACACGGTTAACTAATGCCGGAACTTGTCTCATCCTCCCAATCTTCTTTTATTCTGAAGACCGCGTCAACAACCACCTCCCATATATCCCACACTCAACACCATGCTTCCTTCTAAGGTGCTGATGTATTTTTTTTTGCCAGAATTGTATGGTCCGCGTTTAAAGGACAATTTATACACACCTTTTTGGAATAATTTGGTGTTTTGGTTTGTGACATTTTGAAAACTATGAAGAACATTTTTTTGATTGTATATTTATATGAAAGTTTACAATTAAGTTACAAATAGGTAGCACAAAAAAAAAAAAAAAACAATGTTTATTACAAATTTATATAGGTATGTTTTAATAATCAACAAACTTAAGTACTTAATAATTACTTCTCTTAAATTATTTATTGTAATATGTCTTAACATTTACTATATAAAAAAAACCCAAACCTTCTAAATATACATTAAAATTAAAAAAAAAACTAATAATTAATATTTTTTTATCATTTTTTTTAAAAATATTTCTTCAATAGTTTTAATAATAGTTTTAAACATTCTATATATTTTATTATCTGGTTCATGTTTTTTTATATATCTCCATATTTTTTTTTATAATCGCTTTTTTTTTGTTCGCCTAATTCTATTAGTATTTTTTTTTTTTTTTAATTTTTAAATAATCGAGCTCTCTCGTGGTCTGTTAAACAAAATGTGCCGTTCGGATGTGCCATAAAATGTGAGTAAAAAACTACAGTCAATATAATACTTACAGTGGCAGTGACGAAGTTAGAACTGAAGTACAGCGATACTATAAAAAAAAAAAAAAAATATATACTAGTATATAATAATAATTAACTTAAAAAATTTGGCTTAAGATTACTGTATAAAGTTAACGTTCAAGTTATTAAGTGACATATACAAGCTGTCATACAGTTGGGCTAAAATGGGATAAAGTTTGTGATTAGCAAATCTTTGGTTTTACCGAATATTCGTTGACATTCTTCAACGAATATAGGATAGTCGATAAGTTTATCAAGAGGTCGAATAAACCACCTCTTATGGATGATTGGGTGTCCTGTTAAATGGAATATCTCGTATCGGTCCAGAGAATTAGATATGGAGACTAAGAGAGTCTCTTCTGGGTTCAAGTTCATGAACTCAGAATCGACGATGACGAAGTTTCTATAAAACAAGTTTATTTGTTAGTTTATTGAAAAAGTCATTGAAAAAGGTGGTTTAAAAATGTATTAATCCAAGAAGATATGTGAATTATTATTCAATGTTAGTACTAGTTGTCAATAAAAAGAAACATAGTAATGACAAGAAGAAAATGTAATTGAATATAAACATTTACTACTAAAACAAGGTTGTTTTGCAATCTGAAAATTTGTTTAATAATTAAACAATAAAATGTAAAAACGTCGTTATCATTACATTAGGGTGTAAAAAAATAAATTAAACTAATAAAAGTTTAACTTAGTTGTATGCATGTTAAGTGGTCTAGTTAAAACAATGCATACGTATATATTTAAACATAATTATGTTATGTTAATATATTGAGGACACATCATACCTCAATTGTTGTGATAATTAAAATGTTAAGAAATTAATTAAATGAGTTAATAATGTATTATAAGAATATAAATGATTTAATTGTAATAAAAAACATTTTTATTTTCATTTCCATTCAAAAAAGCTGTTTTTATGTTTTTATGGAGCTGTGTCTAACTCTTGAAACAATAAGGCTTCGCATAAAGGTTTTATTGAGGTTAGATGTAATGGATATATTTCTGGACATAATCTAAATTCGTTAGTCAGTTGACATTCTACTTGATCGATTCTTTCAAAAGTTAAATATAATTTTCGCGAGGTTGTCATAACTATGTAATGGAATTTAGGCTTGATAAAAGCACAATTATGGTTAATACAGACAGGATGAGGTTTTATATGAAAAACATCTAAAGTTTCATCATACGCCAAAGAAAATACTATTTTTAGTACAAATCGGTCGTTAGAATAATATAAAGCTAGTTTAGATACTATCTTAATATTTTGTAGTGATAAAGCATAAGGCGATTCGGTGTTTGGATCGAATTTGTATGTAATGGACTTAAGTCGATCCAGGATTGACTCATTATCAATCAGACTAGGGCGTATATATAATCTATCCTTGCACTTTGAAGTATTTCGAAAAGTGTGTTTGTTTCTAGTGAAAACTTTTAAAAAAAAATTGTTTTATTGATATAAACCATTGCTGTACATTTCAATATAAATTACAAAGTTAACTTTGTGATTAATTTACCTCATTAACCCTTTCGATCGGTGTCATCATCACTATCGATGTCGTCATCGTCGGTACTACAACTTTCAGACTCTTCATCCGTTAGAGTAATTATGGTGATTCGCAGCTCTCCGCGTCGCTATCAGTTAGTTCCGTCAGATCCACCACACTCGACGTGGTTGACGATCCGCTCTCCTCTGAAGTCATCGTTAGATCTGGTGATAATGTAATTGGTCAACTTAGTTTTATACACTCTCACTCGCACCAAGGTTGATGTACTTACCCTCTACGTCGTCGTCGGCTAACGAGTATACCCTCTCTAATCACATTTTTTTTTATAGCTGTTATTTTATTTATACGTATAGTTCTATTAGTATTATATTTTTTATTTAAGTTTTTAAATAAGCTACCTTTTGTCTCTTTCGCGGTCTTACAGTGGCAGGTGGCTAGAACTGAAGTAGAATAGACTGAGTATACTACAACGATACTATTAAAAAAAAAAAAAAAAAATTATATAAAATAATACTAGTATATAATAATAATTAACTTAAAAATTTGGCTTAAGATTAATTAAACAGACATGACTTGGTATCATAAAGTATGTTACTTTATGTTAAGTTACAAAAGTTAACAATTTAAGTATTTGGATAGTTGGGTTTTTCATCAAGTAAATACATACATTTCAGTGGTATTCAAACTTTTTCATTCCACAGGCTCCTTTGTGTCTTTACAATATTTTAACGGCTATCAAATTATTAATTTGCACTATGGTGTATGTAAATCGATAACCTACATGCTCCCTTAACCTATTCACGCAACGCTCTTGCGAGATGCACACACAATTTGAACACCTCAGACATATTATTCAATTGGGACTCAAAAAAAAATATCAAACGTAAAATTATCAGCCTAATATGTCGCAAAAGAGTTGGTGGTATCTGTATAAAAATGAGAACTACTATTTAAGTCTTAGGACGAACATCATAAGGCTGCATACTGTTATTTAATAACAAAATGTAATTCAAATATTTAACTATAAAAATCACATTACTTACATACATCTCTGTCAATCGTTTCCTGATAGGTATGGTTTGTCAGAAAACTTTTGAATGATTTTGCAATATGATTCTCGGTACTGCTTTTTTCACTAAGGCTTCAAAAAATTCCTCTTTTACGTCATTGTTTTTTTTTCTACTTTGATCATGGCCCCGTGGTATCGTCCTCCTCAGTCGGAATGTGGTCGCTGTCTTTTTAGTGGGCAAGAGCAGTCTTTGTCCATCTCGCTATCTAATTCCAAATTGTTTAATTCCGGATCACTAATTATACATATATATATATATATATATATATATATATATATATATATTATTTACAAATTATTGATTTGATATAATATATTAGTTAGTGGGTTACTCGAGTCTTTGGAAACAGTATTCCCTTTCATCCCTCGACGAATATCCTCGCCTCCTCCTCCTCATCTAACTCCCAGTAAAATTATCCAGACCGTATTGCTTCGTTACCATTGTAGTATGCCATTGTAGTAGTGTCTCGGTGTCTCAGTTATAAAAGTCTATTTTAACTTTTGTTTTTGGTTAATTTATCACTTGTACCTACTCTAACAGACAAAGCATATTTTCAAAAATTAGTACAAAAATTAACGATTTTATAATTACAGTCTGGGTCTAATCACATTTAAATAAAACGTGAGTGGAAGCAGACTTTTTTTTTTTGCAAAATAGAGCAAAACAATTTTCCACAAGAAATTCAAAAACTTAGAAGCTGTTCTACACTTAATCCGTAATAGATGATCATGATTACAATTTTTGGCATTTGAATTAGTTGTTATAATCAGTAAAAAAAAAAAATCGAAATTCGTTAAAAAATAAAATATTACACTACCTAACTTTACTAAATAATACAAACATAGAAGTTATTGTTTTTCTAAACAATATGAAATACTATTTTCCTCCTGAGAGTGTCAAACTGATGACAGTGAGCGTCAAACACACTGCTGCTTTACCCACAACCAAGGCCGTTCCAAGGGGGCAAGTGCCCTAGGGGGCCAAAAAAATATGAATATATACTTATGTTACTGATTACACTTATTTCAGTTAGCCAACCGAGACAAATTTTATTTCTATTCGCCAATACAATACGGGCGTTAGTAGTAACATTTACAACGAAAATATTACTACTAACACCCGTACCGTGTCAGCGTACATAACTAATACTTGTCTCAGTTGGTTAAATGTTGAATGTTACTTGACTTTTGCCATCTCATCGATTGTTATTATATTCTTCTTTGTAATATATAAAACAGAGAAAATGATTAGATTGGTCAGGTAAAAAAATTACAGATAGTAAAAAGAAAAACTATAAAACAATTTTAACAGTACACGCCATATCAATAATATATACTATTCACACTAAATGTAAATAGAACTCACAATTAACAACAAAAAAAAAACGCAGTCGAAACCTTTACGTAACTTCTCATCAACTATCGTCCCTACGATCACCGATGGCACTTCTAACTCTACAACTTATTAAGTCAACAACGAATGTATGAAAATAATTTAAATATTAAAAAAATTTAATGCCCAAGTCGTAAACTGTAGAATACTCTAATTGATTTTTTTAAATAAATAAATAGAACCATTATGTTACTCGGTAGGTACTTACTATTACACCTCTGTTGGCAAATCTCACTCTACAACTCAAATCACCCATAGAAACGAATGTAAGAAAAATACTTTAATTATTGTTTATGAATGAATTAAGTAAAATGTAGAATAAAAATTAATTTACATATAATATAAGACCGTGAGGCATACACATACACTATTATCACAATAAATAATTTCATATTTTATTTTGCGCCAATATCACAGATTAGATAAAACCTTTTATCAATTCTGTGGTAGGATTGCAATTTGGAATACTGCAATTTATTCGGTTTTGTCTTTACTATCTCCAATAATAATAATAATTTGGTTTCTTTAAACTTTTCCAATTACGTTTTCAACTATAGAATAATATAAGACCTTCATCATGGTGAGAGATTTTAAAGCCCCGGTTAACGTTTCGCCTTTAATCAGAGTAAGTTAATAAATTCTATTGTTATTGAAACTCACACAAATAGGTGTATTGTGACTTGCGATACATCCGATTAGTTGTTTTATAATATTACATTTACCAGTTGACAGGGTTTATATTTTGTGCTTTATAATAATGTGTTGTTGAAATAAACTTGCCAAATGTTTAAACTATGTTGCGACGCTTTGTTGTTGTCGTTCAAAATTTCCGTTCGTAATCATTTTTATAATGATAAGCTTATAATTTAATTAATAGGTACTCGCATAAATATGCACCCGATCATAATATTATATTTCTAAATTTATTCGATAGCTTTATGTAATATAAATGCAAATGGAATTGTTGTATGAAATTAACTCGAATAATTAAAATAATATAGTAATAGAAAAACATACTAGGTATAAATATTTATATTTATACCTGTGTATAATGTCTATTAAAACTTATTTTAAAGTATATTGTAACATAATAGTTTGTATAGTTATTATATTTGAAAACTTTTTTATTTATAAATAATAATCGCTTTAAATGTCATATGAAGGTCGTTGGCCTGCTCAATAGGTAGACAAAAGTATAACGTTTCAATTATATCAAGGAGCGGAGAATGTTTTTATTACTGTGTGAGGACTTAGAATGACGTTTTAATCGCTGAATTGATTTCTTGATTTATTTAATGTAGGTAAAATATATTTTTAGGATATTCTATTGCCTTATCAATATTTGGGATGTATGAATAATTTTCTTAGACTTTTGACTACCTCATCTCTTCTATAATCTGTTCCTACTTCTGTGCTTACTTCATCTTGTTTGGCTTATAATTTTTGAATACCCAAATTTTTAATTTGTGGGCTTACCTTAAACTTTTTTAAATGTATTAAATAGTATAATATTTTGGCTTGTAAATTGTGCATTATCACTATTGTTATCAAAACTACTCTTTAGTTTTGTTTTTAGTATAATTCTCTACCGAGGTACCCAAAAAACAAGGAATGGTCGGATCTAACAATTTGGTATTTTACCGAATTTCTAGGTCCCGAAATGCCTTTAACCAAACTTTGTGATTGACTTTATTTTTTAATCTATGACGCTTAGTAGTTAAAAACTAATAATTAGTAGCATAGTGTGGCAAAGTGGTCACCTCAGTTGTCACTTGGCACTTGAGGTTAAGCTTAGTCTGTTGCTGCTTGATCCTGGATAGTTGACCACTAAGGGTTTTAAGCGACAGCCCAAGTCATGTCCTTACTGCACGTTTTCTCTTTACCTACACAAACCTAAAAGTTTGCACTTGAAATTTATACTCAAAAATTAGAAACATCTGAAAGCAAAAAAATGTTGTCATTGTTTTAGGGTTTTTAATTATATTCCAATATTTTCTATTGAAACGACATTATTTACAAACTAGTTTGCCGCTTACAAAGTGCCAATGACTCGACCGCGTTATGATAAAAATCATCAGTTTATTTTATTTTATCTTTGATGTGAGCTGAGAAGGTATTTGCTATGACGTTTTGTTTTTATTATTGTGTCTGGAACAATAGGAATAACGTTATAATTTTGTTTTCCCCGAGAATATTATAACGAATAACGTTTTTAAATTATTTTCTCCGAGAAATTGATAACATTTTAAATAACATAGATAGATGTGTGAATAAATAGATATGCATTGTGTATGTCAGTGTATATGATACATATTGTATAATATATTTACAATACACGGTTTTTAATTGTTCAATATAGCTAATTGCAAAAGTATTTTTATTAATATAAATAAACTCGTTGATGAGCAATTTACATTTTTAGAAGGGGAAATAGCGTTGATTAAGAGTTTGTGCAGATAAAACCAACATAAAATATGATCAGTTCCACAAAGAGTTAACAAGAACAATCATTATTATTACATTATCCATATTTTGTCATTACAAACTACACTGAGTTTGTCTATAGTTATAAATAATTTCAATTGGAGAAGAAGAGTGGTTTACTGTTACATGTAGATAAAATTAGCATACATTTTATCACATAAAATGTGGTCAGCTTAAAAGTTTTATTTCAATTATTTAAGTACACTGTCCTGCAAATTTGTTTTATTATATTCTAACTAGGAAAATAAGTAATGAATAATTAAAAAAATCCTTTATTAAGAAAATTAATTAACGAAACCCTGTTAATTACTATTATAGTATTATACTTTTATGCTTTTACTATTGGCTTATATGAACTATTATTAAACTAGGCAGTTAAAAATTTGAATTATGGAAATTAATTTAATCGTTGTATTGTTTAGTTTGGCCGTTACAGCATGCTGATATTGGGTATTGGTTACGGAATCACTAGACACAGTTTCTTGCAAAGAAGCGAAGACAAAACCAGAGAGGAACGTCATAAGAAAAAGGCAGAAAGAGAAGCAAAACTAGCAATAGAAAAGGCAAAGTTTGCTGAAGGTAAATAATTAATAAAAAATTACTATTTCTTACTGTGTGTGTACATTTTTTAATTGAAACGTTTCATCTTTCAGAGGAGATGAAAGGTTTGGACGCCATCATGAACCCGGTCAAAGAATCGTAGATTTGAAAACGACATTTTTACAAAAATCCAAAAATATTTCTTCTTATATTTGTTTATACCTTTGATACCTTCAACGAAAAGAGTGTGTTTAGTTGTCCTACGTAGAATTCTCATTAAAAATCAAATTTTGTTTTATAGAATCCAATGAAAACGTGTAAACTATTTAATTATTGTATTGTAAACTGGTTTATACATTATTATAAAGAGTGTGTTCAGTTGTCCTACGTAGAATAATTATTCAAAATCAGTTGTGTTTTATAGAATCCAATAAAACTTGTAAACTATTTAATTATTGTATAGTAAATTGTCGTTAGTCACTTTGCTTATTGTAAAGAAGCTAAGAAGGGGTTATTATAATTAATTGATAATTTTTTCATTATAATTACTCTCTTCAGTTTTTATTGTAATAAATTTTTCAACATATTAAAATAAAAAAACAGAAAATACAATGTAACTTTTACTAAAAAGTTTCTATTCGTATCACACATTCAAAATAATTCAAGATAATATAATATGTACATTTTTTCAAGCTTAATATTTTACATTGAGAAACGACTTTAGCCTTAATTTTTTTAAACAAAATTTGATTGAGGAGTTTTCTGCAAAGAATGAGTTACGCGTTGCTCGACAAACGATTTTTCTTCAAAATATTCAAAGCTGATAACAATTTTTAACATTTGTAGATTTTTTTTTAAATTTCTTCTTAAGGTTTATTCCTTGAAGAGAGATTTCTTCCCTTTTTGTGATTTTCACAATACTCAAATCTTAATCTTGATCTCTGAAAGAAACAATAGGTATTGCCACTTAAATAGGAGCAATTTGAAATTACAACAAAATAGAAAACAATGTGTTTTTTATTCAATAATAATGTGTATTGGCAGTTGATTTTTGTTTTTTAAATTAAAACGAACATCTACTTGTTGACACTATGATGAAGTTTTTAACAAGTCCCCTTTTTGCCGCAAAATAATTTTGTATTCACGTTTGGCTCTCAAATGATCAAAATGATGAACACAAATACTTAACAATATTTTATTTATACACTATATTCTTAATAATATACTATAAGTAATTAAAATAGGTATGTATATATATTTTTTTATAGTGTGATCAACCCTAAGGTTAGTTTTGCAGTTTCTCCACTCATTTCTATTACCAGCTAGCTTCTTTGCTATACATAATACATATTGAATAATATTGCTGACAGTGGACACCCTTGTTATACAGCGTTTTTAATTTTGGCAGTTGCGGACTTGTCTGACACTCGTTTTACAGCTGATTGTTTTTCAAATTTTTCTTCTAGCGTTTCAAAATGTTCTTTCCAACGAACTGTGTCAAATGCTTTTCTAAGTCAATAAATAAAAATATATCTTTGTTAAATTCTACCTGCTTTTTGATTAATGTTCTTCAGAGTCCAAGATAGCTTATCCAGTTCCATTGTTTCTTCTAAATCCAAATTGATTACTTCATTACTCAACTGCCTTTCAATTTTATGCTCTATTCGGTTATCTATAATTTTTACGAGGATTTTAGCTGAGTGTATCATTTGACTCAAGGTTCTTTATTCGTTTCATTTATTATATATCTATATAGCATCTATGTTGCACCTATATGGTTTCCATCTTCTAGCAATGTCTTCGATGACCATAAGTAGATTTCCATTTGTGTCTCTTATTTTGATGTCAGTTTTTGTTTGTCCACTGACAACTTTCTTTATTGTGTTGAACGCTTGGTCCATTTTGTTTCCTTTTATTAATAGATCTACATCCTGAAATTTATCTTCCAGTCATTTCTCCCTTGCTTCTTTTGTTTTTAAGTTTTCTTTATATTTTCTTATTTCCTGATTATCTTTGGAATTTTTGTACCTACTTTCTCCAATATCTTTTAGAATCTTATCATCTACCCATGGTTTTTTATTTTAATTGTAATTTCGTTTACTTGTTCATACCTATTTTAAAATATGATTAATAGCTCAAAACCACCTTTATTGAAGATTATGCTAATATTTTGATTAGGGTTAGAGTGGGGGAGGTGCATTAATACCACTATGTTTTTAGTGCCTAACCATGATGAACACGGATAGGCATAGATACTTCGAAGAGAACTAATTAGTGAATAAATAGATAAACAATTCAATAAAAATTAGAACATTTACTTTATCAAGCAAAAATCTCAAACCTCTCCCCATTCCACATTTGTGTTCTTCATTAGATCTAAAGCCAAAGTAAATGTAATTGAACAAATGATCATTATACCGGGTGATTTTTATCGGGGACGATATTGTTTAGAGGTTGTAAATGTTTATCGGTAGTACTAGGTTTAAAAAATATTCTACACAAATTTGGAATTAATACGACTATTTTTAAAAAAGTTAAGGTAACCGTAAATTTACGTTAAAAAATATGTCGACTTTTTAAGTGTTTGTCGCGGTTTTATAGGAGAAAGGATGAATTTTATAAACTGATGGTCTAATTAAGTATCTTACAGGATAGATTTCTGACCAATAAAGTAAAATTTTACTGTACATTATTCTATAATACAAATTCATATTTTATTTAGACGCTTTAACTCTAAATGGCTACTCGACAGTGTGTCCTTTTGTGCTTTTTAAGATTATCAGATTGTGAAAAGAACACAAAGCATATCTCGCACTGAAATGGCTTCTCGCCAGTGTGAATCCGTTTGTGTCTTATAAGATTACCAGAGTGTGAAAATGTTTTCAAGCATACGTCGCACTGATAAGGCCTTTCACCAGTGTGTGTACGTTTGTGGCTTTTAAGAATACTATGACGAGCAAATGTCCTTAGGCACATTTCACACTGAAAAGGCTTCTCGCCAGTGTGGGTCCTTTTGTGTCGTATAAGACCATTAGATTCTGAAAAGGTTTTCACGCAGTCTTCGCATTGAAAAGGCCTATCTCCAGTGTGTGTCCTTTTGTGCTTTTCAAGATGTCCAGATTGTGAAAAGGACACCAAGCATACCTCGCACTGAAATGGCTTTTCACCAGTGTGAATCCTTTTGTGTTCTGTTAGATTACCAGAGTGTGAAAATGTTTTCAAGCATATTTCGCACTGAAAAGGCCTCTCTCCAGTGTGAGTCCTTTTGTGCCTTTTAAGATTACAACGAAGAGCAAATGTTTTTAGGCACATTTCACACTGAAATGGCTTCTCGCCAGTGTGGATCCTTTTGTGCTTTTCAAGATTTCCAGATTCTGAAAAGGTATTTAAGCAATCTTCGCACTGAAAAGGCCTCTCTCCAGTGTGTGTCCTTTCGTGCGTTTTAAGATTACAAAGTAGAGCAAATGTTCTTAGGCATACTTCGCACTGAAAAGGCATCTCATTCAACTCTTCATTCGTTAGTGTAGATGGCTCTTCTCCAACGCAAGTTCGGTCGTATTTTACTGTATTGGTTGTAGAGCTAAAACAACATTATTTTCGTATTGAATTGTTTAAATATGTTAACAATATTATTGTACCCTTTGAATTACGAAATATAACAAAAGTAATATTTTTTGACTGGAACCTAACTTGAATACACTATTCCACGATGATAGGTAGTGTATTCATATTATGCCACCCAGATAAAAAAAAAAAAACATTGATTAACAGTACTTAATTTAATTAAGTTTTATCACATTTTAGTTCAAATTTAGAATGGCACTATGTATATAGAAATGTAGGTGATTATTGAATTAAATGTTTTAATATTCTAAATTTTGCTAGATTAGTATTGATGAATGTACCAAAAAATAATATAGATTATACAAATAAATTTACCCAGTAGACCAATCAAAACCATTCTCTTCTTCAGCTTCAATTTTAATTTTATCGACGCTTTGTTCTCCAACACTAGACGAAAAAAGTAAAAAAGTGATATGACGGTATTATTAACTTAAAAAGTCTTTCTAAGAAAGAAAAGTGTTACATTTAAAAAAAAACAAGCTCATTATCTTGATATTAATGTACTTATAAAACACATAAATATTTAAAAAAATTAACTCCTAAAAACAAAACTTTAAGTGATATCTCGTTATCACACTTAAGACGAAAAAATGTGCCTACCTATAAGAAATCGGGTCCACATCTTCTTCCTCCATGACTGCTAAGACTTGAATTTTTTCTATTTCTATCGTAGATTTGAAATAATAATCTTTATCGACTTGATCGACTTTCAATTGTACTACTGCCATGCTGTTTGATTTTCAAACGATTAAAATATAACTTATGTTAATAATTGAGGTTTTCCTACGACTCTTGGAATGTATTTGTATGGTGTAAGTAATTCCTAATATAATTTTTTGAAATTACTTGTCACATTGGTTGCCCGTCTTAGGTACAACGCTCGTGCATGCGAAGCTCTCGTCTTCGATCATTTTTATAAATGTTATAATACTTAGTTCATACAAAAATAATTCAAATACGGATAACAAAAATGTTTTTAATATAACCTAACGTTCAAAATACAAAACTACATATTTTATACGAGTACAAAACACAGCTATTAGTTGTCTTGGATAATTAATACAGTGTATAGTAGATATAAGTTAAAACCGTTTTATTTTACTATTTAAAAGCCAGTTGTTTTCGATATTCACAAAAACATTTAACTAGTAATATGTATAAACTAAATAGAAATACTGAGCCCCGAGCCCTTAGATCAAATGCTATTTATATTAACCCACAAGGTTGCACGCGTCTACACATACACGTGTGCTTACAAAAACAACTTTGTTTTTCTATAACATTTCCTGGTTAACAACTACGTATTTTTATTATACAGATAAACAACATATTTATATATTGTGAAATACTTCTTGATATATAGAATATTAATTATTATTCCAACACACCCCCTTAATTAATATTTTCTTAACACTATATTAATCTTCTGTGATCCTCTTCACGCCTATGATTGACCGTAACTTTTCAAGTCTGTCCTTGGCTAATGGCTTCGTGAAGATGTCAGCTAGTTGGTTTTCTGTTTCTTTGTACTGCAGTTCAAATACACCTTCTTCAAACTTCTCCCGAATGAAATGATAACGAACATCAATATGTTTTGATCCTTGTGAAAAACTGCATTCCTAATCAAACGAATAGTACTTTGATTATCTATATACAAAATAGGTTTATACAATCCCTTTTCATTAGTTAATTCAGTTAACAAATAAATGTCCCGAAGTAGATCTTCGTGTATGAATGTCGCCGGCATAATCCGAATCGCTGTAGACACTCAAAAATAAATTATCATCTGATTTATAACACAAACCATAATCTAAAGTATGTTTAACATAACGCATTATACGCTTGACCATTTGCCAGTGTGCATTTGTAGGTTTTGCAAGAAAACGACTTGCATAATTAACTGCAAACGCTAAATCCGGTCTTGTTACTTGTGACAGAAATAACAGTGACCCTACTGCTTGTCTATAAAAGTTATTACTTGGCTGTAATATCTGCGTATCTGTGTTATCGAATGACGTGTCTGTTCGAGATATGGGGACAGAAACTTCTTTAGCATTATTCATATTAAATCTTTCAATAATATTATTTGCATACTTGGCCTGATGAATGAATAATGAACCATCATTTTGTTTCTCTATTGACATACCTAGGAAATTATCTAAATCTCCTTGTGTGATTTGAAACTCTTGTTGTAAACTTGAAATGAGTTCTTGTGATTTTGCAATACTGTTTGAAGCAATTAAACCATCATCGACGAATATCGCTAAAATAACTATTTCATTATTATCATGATTTATATACACACATGGATCTGAATCAGTTGGATTAAGATTATATTTTTCTAGAAAATGTCTAAATCTAAAATTCCAATTTCTTGGTGATTGTTTTAATCCGTACAAAGACTTACGTAATCTACATACGAGCTTTTACCTGTGAGATTCAAAGTATAATTAGCGTATGATATACTTTCTGCCCATAATGATAAATCCATATTTCTGGAGTATAAAATTGATCGACCAGCCTCCACCAACGTACGATTTTCGCGTTCTGAAGAATTCTGTTGTGGTGTGTAGGCTATTGTTTTCTGATGACGGATTCCATACTTGTTTAATATTCCTAAAACCTGTTTATTAACAAACTCTCCGCCGTTGTCCGAACGTATTGCTATTATTTTATTACCTGTCTCATTTTTAAAACATTTAATAAACAATTCAAGTTTGTCTTTAACTTCATTTTTATGTTTTAAGAAATATACAGTTCTAAAGTGTGAAAAATCATCTTTAAAAACAAGATAATATTTTGACCCGCCTAGAGAATCTGTCTGGAAAGGTCCACAAAGATCAGTAAATATTAATTCTCCCACTTTTTGTGATTTGTCCGTACGACTTTGAAATGATTTTCTACTATGTTTACCCATAATACATGCCTCGCATGTGAAGTTATTGTCACTCTCCACCTTAATATTATGTTTAAGTAAACAACTTCTTACGTAACCAATGTTTTGATGTGCCATACGTTCGTGCCACAATGTTAATGAACCCGCTACTACGGCCGTTGCTTCTGGCTGCATATCGTTGACGAAACCCGTTTTGTTAATTGGCTGGTTCTGTATTCTAATATTAACATTATACAAGCCATTTTTGCGTACCGCTTCACAAATGATCTTGTTGTTTAGTAAGAATATACATTTTTTATTATCTGACATCATTTTCATGCCCTTGTCCAACGTAGAACCAACACTGAATAAATTATATTTTAGTTCAGGTACATAATAAACATTAGTCATAAAATTATTATACTGATTATTTCTAACATAACATATAATATTGATTTGACCAGAACCTTGCGCATATAAAATAGTGCCATCGCCTATTTTCACTTTAATTGGCGATTTAAATTGACTATAATGAACATACCAATTTTTATGTCCCGTCATATGATTAGTAGCACCAGAGTCTAGATACCAGTTATCCGATTCCTGTTCTGTGAATAACAGTTCACTGTAAAAAGCTTGTCCTATTTCACTTGATTGTGACGAATTTCCCTTGGCATCGTCTTGGTCCTTTTTATACTTCCTGCAGTCCCTTTTGAAATGACCGCCCTTTTTGCAATAAAAACAGGGTCCTATCTTTTTAGTACCCACATTTGGATTCCCAACTTTCCGTTCACCAAATTTTTCACTGCCTGTCTTTTTAGAAAATTTCTTCTGGAACTTTCTAACAGTTAAAGCATTATTTTCTTCTACAGATTCAACTACCGAACTACCTTGATTCATTCTCGACTCCTCAATAAGTAATCGAGATGTTAGTTCATTTAAATTCTTACTTTCTAGCTGCATTAAGTCCCATGCACTGTAAAAATGTTTATACTCCGATGGCAAGGTCATTAGAATTTTCGTCATAAGCATAGATTCTGTGACTGGTTGTCCCATCAAACTAAGTTGATTCTGTAGGTTTTGCAATTTGGTAATATGCGTCGACATATCGTCAGCTGAGTCCTTTACGTAACTGAAAAATGTATGTTGTATTAAATGTATACTCGCCTCGTTTTTCTGCTCATAGACAGCGAGTAATTTTGTCCACATTTCATACGATGTTTTACAGTTAATCAGGTATTGCATTGGACCGTTGTCAACCGATGTTACTATCAGTTTTTGGCATTTGGAGTCAGCACGTTGCCAATGTAATAGATTCTCTTTATATCTTTTCTGGGCGTCAGTTTCTTTGCTTGTTAGCACTGGTTTTGTATACTCTTCTGTAATTAAACTACCCAACTCATATGAAGTTAGTATTACCTTCATCTGAAATTTCCAAAGTGTCCAACCTTCAATATTGCATAGCTTGGCAATCTTTATTCATTCTTCCATATCAATAGATTACGTACTTGTATAGTACCCTTGAACGACTTTGATAAATGTATATCCAATATACACTTCGTCAGGTGCTGCTTAATTACTATAATTCACTTACTTGGTGATCTTCAAAAAAATTGTGTTCTTCAAATACTTGACTCTCGATGTCCGGTGTGCCTTTGACTGTATGTCTGAGTGTCTGAGCGCATAACCTGTTGTAATACTATACATAAATATAGTATCAGAGTGCGAGTAGTAGTAGTAGATGATAATCAAGTATTCAACACAAATAATGTTATTACAATAATAGATATATTATACATAGAATATATACAACACAGTGAAACAATAATACACTAGTAATATGTATAAACTGAATAGAAATACTGAGCCCCGAGCCCTTAGATCAAATGCTATTTATATTAACCTACAAGGTTGCACGCGTCTACACATACACGTGTGCTTACAAAAACAACTTTGTTTTTCTATAACATTTCCTGGTTAACAACTACGTATTTTTATTATACAGATAAACAACATATTTATATATTGTGAAATACTTCTTGATATATTGAATATTAATTATTATTCCAACAAATTATACATGGAACTACTTGGTATTAATTATACTTTTATTTGTACAAACAAGTAAAACTGAGTGTTACCGTTTTACAAATAGTCATGGTCATGACTGGCATAGTATTATGTCAATTTCTATCTATTTAGATCCACTTTATATTGACATGATCAGATGAATAATATGTCCACTTTAACACGAAAAAACCAATGACCTGCTCTATTGATACAGTGACTTAATTATTTACCAATCAGTTATATTTTTCGGGTTTTCTCGGTTCTTAGGATAAAGGAGTTGTTTTTTTTTACTTATAACCGACCCAGCCGCATACGATTTCATATCTTTTGAGGTGCTACAAAAAAAAAACAAATTCTGACAAATTCAATACCTCTCAACTATCGCATCGATGATGAAAAATAAATACACTGAAATTATTGTTGAGTTTAATGGTAAAATCGTTTTATTGTGTTCAATTAAATAATATTATATTACACTCGGATTATAATGAATTGAATTATTTTATTTTATTGTTGTAAATATTAATTATTATAGCCCAATTCCGGAAACACAGTGTTCGAAAACCATTTGATTTTTCCATCAAGTCGATTCTTAATAGCTTCTCGCGAATTTTCGAGAACCTCTTTGTGTGTGCTTTCGGACGGCACTACGCAAGACGTCTGACTGTATGTGTAGAGTTCGTTTTCAATTTTTAACAACTTGTCCAGGACAATTATTGACATTCGCTCAAGTAACTTATCGTCTAACATAAAAGTCTACTGCCTCGTAGAAATTTAGTATTTCAAGATAACTCTTGTAGAAGGTGAGGGTTTTCGTGAAGCGCACGTCCGAGGTCTGAGGGGATAACCGTTGAAAATATAAAAAGGCGGCTTTCATGCACACTATAACCGGACGGCTCTTTTTGACCGTTTGCACGAATGATTCGAGAAAGACAAATTTGCCTTTGGCGCTGCCCGAATCGAAGAATCGTGCTTGCTATAGCCTTGTTGTAACCGTTTTAGTATTTTATCGTAATAACGGCTCATCAAATCGTAGATTTTCCGATCAAAACCCATAGCATCACTGCTGTTTATGAATATTATAACAGATGGCAAAAACACATAGTAAAACCCTAGAAGCCTATTTTAAAGTTTAAACAAACTCAATAAACAAAAAAAATGACTATAGAGTATCCCAAATCACGATCACACACTCCGATTGTCTTGTATTTTCAGATTTGATCGAGAATAATTTCATGCTGATGTTAAGAGCTGACTTAGTACAAATGGAATGATGAATTAGTTATTAGAAATAACAACCAGTTAAAATTGTAGCACATCATTTATTTGACATCATTTATTGGTTTTATAATATTAATATAAGACTGTTAGGTTATTGTGCAAAATATGAAGATTATTCATAATAATTATAACATGTGAGGTCACAAAATTAAAATAATTACATGTTTATGATAACAAAACTCTTCATAGAATAAGAACACCAGAATTTACATAGCCCGATTGTAACACAATTTAACATTTTAATAAAATTAACAGATATTTAAATTTATAAAAAACAATATGCAATTAATTATCGACTATTTTTTCTAGAATAAAGAATAAATGACTTTATTACATCAAAATCAATACCTCTAAAATGAATACCTTTAAATGAATCTTCTACAAATCTCTTAAATAATAAAAAACTTAATTCACTCTCTAATATGTAAATATCATACTTTAAAGGATTAACCCTAGCATTTAACATCTTCAATCTTTCTTCTATATAATTTTCGGTGAACTTATTTTTGGCAAAGTGTTTTTCGCCTAGTTGAATATAATACGAATTCATTTTTTTGAGTTTTTCCAAAACCTTATCTTGAAGCTTTTCGTTTTCCCTTGGATCGGCTAACTCGGGTTCATCTGATTCATAAAAGACATCAGCAACAATATCTAATTCATAATCATCGTTCAATTTCAAAGTCTTTTTAATTTCATTGAAATAACTTCTCATATTCGTGTTAGAATGCTGTATCCGATCGACAGCAAATTTATAACTTGCCCATGTTCCAGAATTTAGGCGTTTACCAATTTCAATTGTGTGTTTCCACGAGATGTAATGTAGAACATATCTTATAACATTCCTGAAAATACCATGACATTCAGCAACGTCTTTGGTCAGTGTCTCAAACGATTCAAAATTAAGATTTTTGGAGCATTTATCTTTTATCATACGGAATATACGTTCTTGTTCCGCTTCGTCGGTAATTTCTGCAAAGTCGTTCAATAATTGTCTCAAATCAGAGTCTTTAATTTCAGATATCAAAAGCAAATGTTCAAATTTGAAGTAAGATGTACAATCTTCGATTTTTATACTTTTAGTTAAATTAGTCATTCTAGTGTTGATTGTCTGCTTGAGTTTGACAACGGAGGCATTGATTTTCTCGTGTGATATTTTTGGAATAGCACGGAGTTCTTGCAGAGATTTAAAATATTCAGAATTAACGTTCTTGTCGTTATACTTGTTATTATTATTTCCAACCTGGCATTCTTGTCTAGTGAATTGTTCAAGTTTGGTGTAAACTTTTTTGTGATCACTCAAAAAACGGATTCGTATATCTTCGTCGTTTAATATGTCATTTATGTTTTGCGAACCCAAACTTATAGAATACATGTACACGAGCCATAACGGTTCCAAGGAATTGATCTTACCGAAATTATATAAAATGTTTAACATGTCGATCACATTTTTTTCGAATAAAAACACAGATTCATTCGTAATATTAACAAGTTCCTTTAACGCATCCTTACCTTCTTCGGTCAACAGTGGTTCGATCAAATTCATATAATGACCACAATCAAACACATAACTACACATGAGTCTATTGTAAACGTCTGTAACATTTCTCGGGCTCGCCTTTGACCATGAAAAAGACCACTTCATTTTATCTACTTTTTTCAATTCATCGTGAGAGTATCCCGTATCTATATCGAGCAATTTTTTATAGTGTCTTCTCGTTTTTTTTGTTGCATAAGATCTACGTACACATGAATCGCCGTATTGCAAAAAACCCATTGTTAGTACAATTAGCAACGCCAGAGGCCAAGAGAACGACATGGCCTCGTTTAAACTGCAAATAATTTGATATCACCGGAATAATATGACATAACTACTTAACTGAAGTCACACAGGAGGAGTGGTTTCTGCAGTACTAAATAGTGTTTATTAGAAAAATAATTGTATGTAGTTTTTTTAGTTTTACCAAAACAAACTAGCAATAACATATTGTTTTTCGTTATTTGTTTGTTGTAGATGAGTTACCATACGGTATACTGCTATTCAATTTGTTTTAGCACTAGTGCAATTATAATTTTACTGTTTGTGCGAAGAATCCAATGTACAACAACATGTTTTTCGTCGGTCGACCTATTTTTATGGAATACAGGGTGTCCCGCTAGAATTTAATATAACCTTCTAGAATTTAGATCAAAAACACTTCAGACTATATTATTATATTCAAAATGTATTATATCAAACAAATTCACTATAGTCAGTTTAACAATAGATACAATTTAACTTAAGATTATTTATATAGAAAGATAAGAGCTGATCAGTAGATAGAAGTGATAAATGAAGATACTTGCTACACCAACTACGCGACAGACCTTTTTACCTAACCAAACAGATTTCTGTTCATATTCATGTTACTTATCTGCTAGATCTTAAATTGAAGAAACTCGATTTTTCTGAACATTTGATAAATATATTTCATAACACTACATAGACATGGTTTACATGTTTGTCGAATGTTCACAAATTTATCATCTATTTATTCATCATAATTGAAATATTTATATTATTATTCATTTATTTGTACCTAAATTTTACTAATTTTTATCAATAAAAAATGTATACCTACATGATGGAAAAAAAGAACCCATGAATATAGAATAAATATGTGAATATGATGCTTAAGTTATTAAATCCTGATGGGTTACACTGTATCGATAAAATCACCATCAAAGTAATAAAAATGTGGTTTTGCATTTGTTTATTCGTACAATCGATAAGATATCTTTTAAATTATTCCAAATAGATATTGCAGAGCGGTATACAGTCAAAAAATTATTCAACAATAGCGCCAAACAAATGTGGAAAAAAAACCGTAAATTTTGTAATCCTACAATACAGGGTGGTCCAACTAACGTAAGACACTCATAATCTATGAAAATATAAATTTATTACATATTTTACTACATTTTTCAATTTTTTGAAAATTTGTATTACCAATAAATATATGTTCTTAATTACATACATTTGTTAGATTTAAAAATTTTTCTTTTTCATTTATCTGTCCATTAGCTATGACTTTGTAAAAACACTTCAGACTATATTATTATATTCAAAATGTATTATATCAAACAAATTCACGATAGCCAGTTTAACAATAGATACAATTTAACTTAATATTATTTATATAGAAGGATAAGAGCGGATCAGTAGATAGAAGTGATAAATGAAAATACTTACTGCACTACTGTACATATTCATGTTAATGATTTGCTGGGTCATATAATGGAAAAAGTTTCCGAAAAACTCAATTTATCTGAATATTCGATAAATATATTTCATAACATTGCATAGACATGGTTTACATATTTGTCGAATGTTCACAGATTGATCATAATTGAAATATTTATATTATTATTCATTTATTTGTACCTAAATTTTACTAATTTTTATCAATAAAAAATGTATACCTACATGATGGAAAAAAAGAACCCATGAATATAGAATAAATATGTGAATATGATGCTTAAGTTATTAAATCCTGATGGGTTACACTGTATCGATAAAATCACCATCAAAGTAATAAAAATGTGGTTTTGCATTTGTTTATTCGTACAATCGATAAGATATCTTTTAAATTATTCCAAATAGATATTGCAGAGCGGTATACAGTCAAAAAATTATTCAACAATAGCGCCAAACAAATGTGGAAAAAAAACCGTAAATTTTGTAATCCTACAATACAGGGTGGTCCAACTAACGTAAGACACTCATAATCTATGAAAATATAAATTTTTTACATATTTTACTACATTTTTCAATTTTTTGAAAATTTGTATTACCAATAAATATATGTTCTTAATTACATACATTTGTTAGATTTAAAAATTTTTCTTTTTCATTTATCTGTCCATTAGCTATGACTTTGTAAAAACACTTCAGACTATATTATTATATTCAAAATGTATTATATCAAACAAATTCACGATAGCCAGTTTAACAATAGATACAATTTAACTTAATATTATTTATATAGAAGGATAAGAGCGGATCAGTAGATAGAAGTGATAAATGAAAATACTTGCTGCACTACTGTACATATTCATGTTAATGATTTGCTGGGTCATATAATGGAAAAAGTTTCCGAAAAACTCAATTTATCTGAATATTCGATAAATATATTTCATAACATTGCATAGACATGGTTTACATGTTTGTCGAATGTTCACAGATTGATCATAATTGAAATATTTATATTATTATTCATTTATTTGTACTTAAATTGTACTAATTTTTATCAATAAAAAATATATACTTACATGTTGGAATAAAAGAACCCATGAATATAGAATAAATATGTGAATATGATACTTAAATTATTAAATCTTGATGGGTTACACTGTATTGATAAAACCGCTATCATAATAAAAAAAATGTGGTTTTGCATTTGTTTATTCATACAATCGAAAAGATATTGTTTAAATTATTTCAAATGTACACTGCAGAGCGGATTACACATTAAAAAAATATTCAACAATATCGCCAAACAAATCTGAAAAATAAACCGTCAATTTGTAATCCTACAAAATAATTATTTTTATTAATTTTAATATTTTTACTTTTATATTAATAAATTATAATTTATTTAATATAACTTTTAAGACTTTTAAAACTAGTTTTTTAGAATGTTATTTTTGTTATATCGTATTTTATTATTTTGTACCTAATAATAAAAGTAAAAGAATAAAATGGGGGTGGTAAAGGATTCGCAGATATGATATTGGATTGTGTGCTGATGCAATTCCTATCGAGCCCTAGTCTCGTTTAATTCTATTATTATACTAATATGTGTTGTGCTATGTTGTTTTGTACGTACCTCGATTGTGGTTTAGCGACGATGTTGAAACAGCAGCTTTGTAGATTAAGTTAATTTATTAGTAAAATGGTTTCTTACTTGATTTAATCGGTTTTTAACAATTTTTTTTTTCGAGTTACGGCATTTTTGCATAGGAGGGTAGACTACGTGTTATGATTTAAACGACCGGTCGATTGTTGTCCTAACTCCGTTCCACTGAACCGGCGACGGAAATCATTTCATAACAAACCCATCAAAATAACTGTTTATAGAGTGCGTGGGCTATAATAATGACAAAAAAAAAACACAATAAAATGTATCGGATATACTTTGTATTTCGGGAAAATGTCCATATTATTTATTATTATTAATATAATTATTTATTAGTAGCTAAAGATTTTCAAGGGGAAACTCAGTTACAAATTCTCCTATGACGGGCCATCATTGAAAACAATAAATAGTAAAACTAACCCTGATATGCACGCAGTACTTATACTATAAACTAACTTCTAATAATTCAAACCAAAAGTTAAATACCTGGGTGTAATCCTGGACAAAAATCTAAGCTGGCGAGCTCAAGTTCAAGATAGGGTCAAAAGAGCAATGGTCACATTGTGGACATGCAGTAGGGCTCTTGGAGGAACTTGGGGATTAAAACCCATAGTAATGTACTGGCTATACACGTCAGTAATTAAACCTATGGTGATATATAGAGCTTTGGTCTGGTGGTCTAGAACAAAAGTAGTAACAGCCAGGAAGGAACTCAGTAGCATACAGAGGATGGCCTGCTTAGCTATCACTGGAGCGATGAGAACAGCACCAACAGTTGCGCTAGAGGCGTTACTGGGCCTACCTCCACTTCACTTGGAGGTTAAGGCTCACGCCAAGGGCACTGAATTAAGACTACATAATTCAGGAGACTGGACGAAAAGTAGTGAACTAGTTGAGCATGGGAAAATACTAGAAGGTAAAAGTCGAGAATTAATGGCCTACCCTTCGGACCGTATCAAACCAATCACATTTGACAGCAGTCTATATAAGGTTGAAATATCCCTGAGGAAAGACTGGGACATAAACCACCTGACACAGAGTGGAGGGTTTGTAGTGTATACAGACAGATCCAAAATGTCGGGTAAAGTAGGTGCTGGTGAATGGGGCAAGAAACCACACATTAGTATCAGCATACCACTAGGTACGACACCTACTGTCTTCCAGGCAGAAGTGATGGCGATCTTAATATGTACTCAAAACCTGGCAGTATATAAGAGGAGAAACATTACTATTCTTAGTGATAGTCAAGCAGCTTTGAAGGCACTGATCAAAACTCAAGTAACTTCAAAATTGGTCCCAGAATGCCGTACAGCTCTGGAATCATTGGCTAGGAACAACAAGGTTAAATTAGTTAGGGTACCAGGACACTATGGTGTACTGGGGAATGAACAAGCTGACTTCCTAGCTAGGAATGGAGCCGAATCACCCTACATTGGTCCCGAACCAGCGGTAGGATTATCAGGGCAAGGGCATATAATATTAATATAAGACTGTTAGGTTATTGGGCAAACTATGAAGATTATTTATAATAATTATAACATGTGAGGTCACAAAATTAAAATAATTACATGTTTATGATAACAAAACTCTTCATAGAATAAGAACACCAGAATTTAAATAGCCCGATTGTAACACAATTTAACATTTTAATAAAATTAACAGAAATTTAAATTTATAAAAAACAATATGCAATTAATTATCGACTATTTTTTCTAGAATAAAGAATAAATGACTTTATTACATCAAAATCAATACCTCTAAAATGAATACCTTTAAATGAATCTTCTACAAATCTCTTAAATAATAAAAAACTTAATTCACTCTCTAATATGTAAATATCATACTCTAAAGGATTAACCCTAGCATTTAACATCTTCAATCTTTCTTCTATATAATTTTCGGTGAACTTATTTTTAGAAAAGTGTTTTTCGCCTAGTTGAATATAATACGAATTCATTTTTTTGAGTTTTTCCAAAACCTTATCTTGAAGCTTTCGGTTTTCACTTGGATCGGCTAACTGGGGTTCATCTGATTCATAAAAGACGTCAGCAACAATATCTAATTCAAAATCATCTTTCAATTTTAAAATCTTTTTAATTTCATTGAAATAACTTCTCATATTCGTGTTAGAATACTGTATCCGATCGACAGCATATTTATAACTTGCCCATGTTCCAGAATTTAGGCGTTTACCAATTTCAATTGTGTGTTTCCACGAGATGTACTGTAAAACATATCTTATAACGTTTGTGAAAATACCATGACATTCAGCAACGTCTTCGGTCAGTGTCTCAAACGATTCAAAGTTAAGATTTTCGGAGCATTTATCTTTTATCATACGGAATATACGTTGTTGTTCCGGTTGGTCGGTAATTTCTGCAAAATCGTTCAACAATTGTATCAAAACGGAGTCTTCAATTTCAGATATCAAAAGCAAATGTTCAAATTTGAAGTAAGATGTACAATCTTCGATTTTTATACTTTTAGTTAAATTAGTCATTCTAGTGTTGATTGTCTGCTTGAGTTTGACAACGGAGGCATTGATTTTCTCGTGTGATATTTTTGGAATAGCACGGAGTTCTTGCAGAGATTTAAAATATTCAGAATTAACGTTCTTGTCGTTATACTTGTTATTATTATCTCCAAACTGGCATTTTTGTCTAGTGAATTGTTCAAGTTTGGTGTAAACTTTTTTGTGATCACTCAAAAAACGGATTCGTATATCTTCGTCGTTTAATATGTCATTTATGTTTTGCGAACCCAAACTCATAGAATACATGTACACGAGCCATAACGGTTCCAAGGAATTGATCTTACCGAAATTATATAAAATGTTGAACATGTCGATCACATTTTTTTCGAATAAAAACACAGATTCATTCCTAATATTAACAAGTTCCTTTAACGCATCCTTACCTTCTTCGGTCAACAGTGGTTCGATCAAATTCATATAATGACCACAATCAAACACATAACTACACATGAGTCTATTGTAAACGTCTGTAACATTTACAAGATTCACCTTTGACCATGGAAAAGACCACTTAATTTTATCTACTTTTTTCAATTCATCGTGAGAGTATCCCGTATCTATATCGAGCAATTGTTTATAGTGTCCTCTCGTTTTTTTTTCTGCATATGATCTACGTACACACGAATCGCCGTATTGCAAAAAACCCATTGTTAGTACAATTAGCAACGCCAGAGGCCAAGAGAACGACATGGCCTCGTTTAAACCGCAAATAGTTTGATATACCGGAATAATATGACAAAACTACTTAACTGAAGTCACACAGGAGGAGTGGTTTCTGCAGTACTAAATAGTGTTTATTAGAAAAATAATTGTATGTAATTTTTTTAGTTTTACCAAACAAACTAGCAATAACATATTGTTTTACGTTATTTATTTGTTTGTTATTGTTGAGTTTTCATACGGTATACTGCTATTCAATTTGTTTTAGCACTAGTGCAATTATAATTTTAATGTTTGTGCGAAGAATCCAATGTACAACAACATGTTTTTCGTCGGTCGACCTATTTTTATGGAATACAGGGTGTGCCGCCAGAATTTAATATAACCTTCTAGAATTTAGATCAAAAACACTTCAGACTATATTATTATATTCGAAATGTATTATATCAAATAAATTCACTATAGTCAGTTTAACAATAGATACAATTTAACTTAATATTATTTATATAGAAAGACAAGAGCTGATCAGTAGATAGAAGTGATAAATGAAGATACTTGCTACACCAACTACGCGACAAACCTTTTTACCTAACCAAACAGATTTCTGTTCATATTCATGTTACTTATCTGCTAGATCTTAAATTGAAGAAACTCGATTTTTCTGAACATTTGATAAATATATTTCATAACACTACATAGACATGGTTTACATGTTTGTCGAATGTTCACAAATTGATCATAATTGAAATATTTATATTATTATTCATTTATTTGTACTTAAATTTTACTAATTTTTATCAATAAAAAATATATACCTACATGATGGAATAAAAGAACCCATGAATATAGAATAAATATGTGAATATGATACTTAAATTATTAAATCCTGATGGGTTACACTGTATCGATAAAACCGCTATCATAATAAAAAAAATGTGGTTTTGCATTTGTTTATTCATACAATCGAAAAGATATTGTTTAAAATATTTCAAATGTACATTGCAGAGCGGATTACACATTAAAAAAATATTCAACAATATCGCCAAACAAATCTAAAAAATAAACCGTCAATTTGTAATCCTAAAAAATAATTATTTTTATTAATTTTAATAGTTTTACTTTTATATTAATAAATTATAATTTATTTAATATAACTTTTAAGACTTTTAAAACTAGTTTTTTAGAATGTTATTTTTGTTTTATCGTATTTTATTATTTTGTATCTAGTAATAAAAGTAAAAGAATAAAATAGGGGTGGTAAAGGATTTGCTGATATGATATTGGATTGTTTTCTGATGCAATTCCTATCGTGCCCTAGTCTCTTTTAATTCTATTATTATTCTAATATGTGTTGTGCTATGTTGTTTTGTACGTACCTCGATTGTGGTTAAAATGTATCGGATATACTTTGTATTTCGGGAAAATGTAGCTAAAGATTTTCAAGGGGAAACTCAGTTTCAAATACTCCCATGACGGGCCGTCACTGAAAACAATAAATAGTAAAACTAACCCTGATATGCACGCAGTACTTATAATAAAAACTAACTTCTAATAATTATTTCATAAATATTGAAAACTTGCTTACTAAATCGCAGAAAAAATGTTTCTTACACGTTCGAATGCGGTCAAATGTGATAAATAATAACAGATAATCAAACAAATATTTTAAGAATATAGCTGTTGTCACTTCTCTAATAAGGCTATACGCGGAATAAGAGGATAGCGTTCCCAAATAAAGAACAGGGATACTAGGGACAGGGAATTATATTAATGTTATACATTTATAGTGTAGAATAATACAACTATAGATTGGTAATTTGTATTTAATGTCAATGTGTTTCACGGTATTAAGACGGAATCAAACTAATGTTTGTATTTTACGCTCCTTAGCTGTTGGTTATCCGCTCTCTGGCTGCAAGGCCACTAGTTGAGAGGCTACTCAAAGCTCAATTGGAAGTTAAGTACATTTAATTTGGCTTTCCTATTCCAATGCTACCGATCTCAATAAGAAAGGTATACTACTCCGCTCAAAGACGACTCCACAAATGTACTCTCCCTTACCAAACACTTTTATAATGACTATTTAATCAGTAAAAGTATCAAATTCTTATCGAGAACACCCAAATCATTGGCAATTCAATGAAATTGGATTCCCGGGCTGCATTCGCTTCCCAAGAAATATAGTGAACCAGGATAATATTATAACCGGACTATCTTTAGATAATTAAATTATAATAAAATAAATAAATGATCAATAGACTAATAATAATTGATGACCAATTTGTTTCTATTAATAAGGGGTTTTACACTAATACTGAGCCATAAACAATTACGTAAGAATCATTTAAGAAATGTTCACCTTCCCCCCCCCCTATTTTTTCTTATTCCTAAAAAATGTATGCCAAACTTTAGGTCAATCCATTAATGTTAACCCGTCTCACCGGGAGTCTGGAATCGAGTAAATTGTAATTTTCAAAGAATAAATAAACATTACGCCACGTATATTTTATTTTTCGGGAAAACATGGTTGATTTTTATTACAAGTAAGATAAAAATATATTGGAATGTAGCGTATCATGTCGATGTATGGCATAGAAATATTATTTAATGCAGCATTTTTCTATAAAACATTTTTTTACCCAACTACTCCGGTTTATTACCTACTTGCGTATTTTATTTTTACTGTTGGTGCCAACACCTTTTGTCTTTAACCTTGGCTTAATAAAATATACGAAAAACAAATGTGCTATTCTACCGTAACTTGACTTAATCTCGATGTAACCAACAAAAAATTAGCTGTAGGTATTTACAAATTAAATAATAAAACAAAAATCAAATATAATTAAATTTATACTACATTATAAATAATGTTTTAGTGAAATATTAAAATTAAACATTTTTTTTTGTAAACTTTGTTTTTGCTGAAGTATCTAGAAAGACAATTCTTATACACTTTTTGTTTTAATTATAATTTCGTTTACTTGTTTTATACCAATTTAAAAATAAGTCTAATAGCTCAAAAAACCATTCATTGAAGATTATACTAGTATTTTGTTTAGGGTTAGAGTGGGGAGAGGAGTATTATTACTATACTATGTTCTTACTTCTTGTATTAACAATACAGAGAGAAGCCACTTTATTTAAAAAAAAATCAAGTGGGCTGCCTAAAACATATGTTGCACTTACGACACATACTTAATCAATACAATGGTACCTACGCAAAATGTTAACAGTGATGGTAATAATAATAACACAGATTTATATAGATAGGCATAGATACTTCAAAAATAACTAATGAGTGAATAAATAGAGTATAGACAAATAATTAAATAAACGATTGGATTAAAATAAGAATATAAGTGGAAATTGATATATGTGTGTCCTTCAGGACTAAAAGACATGTCTTACGCAGTAGGTCGAGTGCTAGACCATTCGCTTTGAGGAATGAGACTAGCAGCGACGAAGCCGTTTCTCTGGCCCCAAACCACAAACCAGTGACTTTCCATTGTTAACGGTAACAAATGTAGGCAATTACAACGTTTACGGTACTGTAGAAAGGTAGTTAAAAAATATTCTTCAACTACTTTTTACTATTTTTAAAAAAGTTAGGGTGGCCGTGAATTTAAGTTAAAAATATGTCGATTTTTTAAGTGATTGTCACGGTATTATAGCGGAAAGGGTGAACTTTATAAACTGTTGGTCTAATTAAGTATCTTACAGGATAGATTTCTGACCAATAAAGTAAAATTTGATTGTATATTATTGTATACTACAAATTCATATTTTATTAAGATGCATTAACTCTAAATGGCTTCTCGACAGTGTGTCTTTTTGTGCTTTTTAAGATTTCCAGAATGTGAAAAGGACGCCAAGCATATTTCGCACTAAAATGGCTTTTCACCAGTGTGTGTACGTTTGTGGCTTTCAAGAATACTATGACGAGCAAATGTTTTTAGGCACATTTCACACTGAAAAGGCCTCTCACCAGTGTGTGTCCTTTGATGTGTCCTATGACTTCCAGATTATGAAAAGGACACCAAGCATATTTTGCACTGAAAAGGCCTTTCACCAGTGTGTGTCCTTTTGTGTTTTTTAAGATTTCCAGATTCTGAAAAGGCCTTTAATCAGTGTGTGTCCTTTTGTGCTTTTTAAGATTTCCAGATTCTGAAAAGGACACCAAGCACATTTCATCCAGAAAAGGCCTCTCTCCAGTGTGTGTCAAGGAGGGGCTTTGCCTAAGCAGTTTTTACGTTTATTCCACTAATATTTTTATAATAATACTAATTAAAATGTCCATGTTGTACAAACTCCGTCGATAGGTTTTTATCATTTAATAATGTAAATAAAAGACAAATAACTGTTTGTACAAAAAAGTTTAATTCTTTTTGTTATTCGAGTACAGTCAGTGTGTTTTTTACTTTGTTTGTAAAGTAAACAAGCTGTGAAAACAATGCTAGCATCTTTTTCTTCGAATACCTACATCATGTTATATTCTTTTAATTGAGGCACAATAGTTCAAAGTCTTAAACATATATTTGATATGTGGAAAAAAGCACAAGCTAGGGTTTTTAGCACTGTCGTGAATCAATTTTATTAGTTATAACTTAAAAACCAAATAATAACATATAACTTTCAAAAAAACGATGTGAAACATAGAAATAGAATGTATAGCATTTTATTTAAAAATATACCCCAGCGATTACTTTAACTACAACTACAACATTTTAGTAGATCGATTTGATTTCTTGAATATTTGTAAATAATAAAAACATTGAAAAGAGAAACACAACCCTCTAAATTTTATGATGTACAATTCAAGGATTGGGGTTTGAATTTTTGGGGGTGCTAAGCTTGAGTCTGAGGGTGCTAAAGTCCCTAGCACCCCCTAGTTGCACGTATGGCTGCAATAATAATACTTATTAATAATAATATTTATTTGACGCCTTTAAGGCAATTGAGTACTCTACACATTTACAAATAAAAGAAATAGGCGGACAAAATAATAAAATATAATATGAAAAAAATACGTTTAAAAAGACTAGTTTTAAAAATTATAATAAATAAATTGTATTGTAGGATTACAAGTTTATGGGTTTTTTTTTATATTTGTTTGGCAATATTGTTAAATGTTTTTTTTTTACTGTATACTGCTTTGCTATGTACATATGGAATACTTTACCAATATTTTATCGATTGTACGAATAAACAAATGCAAAACCACATTTTTTTTATTATGATGGCGGTTTTATCAATACAGGGTATCCCATCAAGATTTAATAACTGAAATATTATATTCACATATGTATTCTATATTGATAGGTTCTTTTTTTCATTGTGTTTTAAGACCCAGCAGCTTTAATTACTTGAATACGAACAGAACAGACATCTGTTTATTGTTGGGTGAAAAGGTCGTTCTTGTAGGAGCTTACATAACTTTTTAGAGGCAATTGTGAGACGTGATATAACAAACTAAAATTATAAATTGAGGCCTTTCATATACATATTGTATTATATATATTTTTTTTTATTGAAAAAAAAACTAGCTTAATTTAGGTATAATAAAATAATTATATATAAATATTTCAATTTTGATAAATTTGAGAACATTCAACAAACATGTAAACTATTGTGTATGCAATGTTATGAAAAGTATTTGTGGAATGTTCAGAAACATTGAGTTTTTCGGAATGTTATTCTATTACATGACACAGCAGATCAGTAACATGAATATGTACAAAAGTGCAGCAAGTATTTTCATTTATAGGTTCTATCTACTGATCCGCTCTTATCCTTCTATATAAATAATATTAAGTTAAATTGTATCTATTGTTAAACTGACTATAGTGAATTTGTTTGATGTAATACATTTTGAATGTAATAAAATAGTCTGAAGTGTTTTTGATATAAATTCTAGAATTTTATATTAAATTCTGGCGGGACACCCTGTATTCCATAAAAGTAGGTGGACCGACGAAAAACATGTTGTGGTACATTTGTTTCTTCGCACAATAGTAAAATTACAATTACACTAGTGCTAAAACACATTGAATATCAGTACACCGTATAAAAACTATAACAAACAAATAACGAAAAACAATATGTTATTGCTAGTTTGTTTTGGTAAAACTAAAAAAATAAAACAATTGCTCGATATAGATACGGGATACTCTCACGATGAATTGGAAAAAGTAGATAAAATAAAGTGGTCTTTTTCATGGTCAAAGGTGAGCCTGAGAAATTTACAATAGACTCATGTGTAGTTATATGTTTAATTGTGGTCATTATATGAATTTGATCGAACCTCTATTGACCGAAGAAGGTAAGGATGCGTTAAAGGAACTTGTTAATATTACGAATGAATCTGTGTTTTTATTCGAAAAAAATGTGATCGACATGTTCAACATTTTATATAATTTCGGTAAGATCAATTCCTTGGAACCGTTATGGCTCGTGTACATGTATTCTATAAGTTTGGGTTCGCAAAACATAAATGACATATTAAACGACGAAGATATACGAATCCGTTTTTTGAGTGATCACAAAAAAGTTTACACCAAACTTGAACAATTCACTAGACAAGAATGCCAGGTTGGAGATAATAATAACAAGTATAACGACAAGAACGTTAATTCTGAATATTTTAAATCTCTGCAAGAACTCCGTGCTATTCCAAAAATATCACACGAGAAAATCAATGCCTCCGTTGTCAAACTCAAGCAGACAATCAACACTAGAATGACTAATTTAACTAAAAGTATAAAAATCGAAGATTGTACATCTTACTTCAAATTTGAACATTTGCTTTTGATATCTGAAATTAAAGACTCTGATTTGAGAAAATTATTGAACGACTTTGCAGAAATTACCGACGAAGCGGAACAAGAACGTATATTGCGTATGATAAAAGATAAATGCTCCAAAAATCTTAATTTTGAATCGTTTGAGACACTGACCAAAGACGTTGCTAATTGTCATGGTATTTTCACAAACGTTATAAGATATGTTCTACATTACATCTCGTAGAAACACACAATTGAAATTGGTAAACGCCTAAAATCTGGAATATGGGCAAGTTATAAATTTGCTGTCGATCGCATACAGCATTCTAACACGAATATGAGAAGTTATTTCAATGAAATTAAAAAGACTTTGAAATTGAACGATGATTATGAATTAGATATTGTTGCTGACGTCTTTTATAAATCAGATGAACCCGAGTTAGCCGATCCAAAGGAAAACGAAAAGCTTCAAGATAAGGTTTTGGAAAAACTAAAAAAAAAATGAATTCGTATTATATTCAACTAGGCGAAAAACACTTTTCCAAAGAAAAATTCACCTAAAATTATACAGAAGAAAGATTGAAGATGTTAAATGCTAGGGTAAATCATTTAGAGTATGATATATACATATTAGAGAGTGAATTAAGTTTTTTATTATTTAAGAGATTTGTAGAAGATTCATTTAAAGGTATTCATTTTAAAGGTATTGATTTTGATGTAATAAAGTCATTTATTCTTTATTCTAGAAATTATAATCGATAATAATCGCATATTGTATTTATAAATTTAAATTTCCGTTAATTTTATTAAAATGTTAAATTGTGTTACATTTGGGCTATGTAAATTCTGGTGTTATTATTCAATAAAGAGTTTTGTTGTCATAAACATGTAATTTTTTTTACTTTGTGACCTCACATATTTATTGTGAATAATCTTATAGTTTACCTAATAACATAACAGTCTTATAAAATATTAAAAAACCAATAAGTTTTGTTAATGTGCTACAATTTTAACATCATTCCATTTTTACTAAGTCAACTCTTAGTATCACTATGAAGTTATCCTCCATCAAATATGAAAATACAAGACAATCGGAGTCTGTGATTGTAATTTGGGGTAATTTATAATAATTTGTTTGATATTTTATTTTTTTGTTATTTTTTTGGTAGGCAACCTAACGCACACATGATAGTGTGTGCATAGGGTTAACTGATCAAATGGCACTTCGATAAGAAAGTTGGGCGATAATACGGGAACAACGCATACGTTAAAGGAAATAAGCAGTTTATACTTACCAAAGAAAATAGGAAATAGAGTTTATACACAGGATGATTCTTTTAACGCCCTACACTAGTTTACTCAAAAACTACAACACTTTTTTTATTTTAAAACGGCAACCCCTACTTTTTTTAAAAATAAATATAATCAAAATTGTATAAATTAAAATGTTTTCAAGTTTAATTTTGAAAATATTGACTTTCTAAAATTTTACGAACGTAGCTAATAAGAGCCGCTTTTTGTACTTTTTGATATTTAACGCCCATTATTTTTATTCGTTATTAGATTATTGTCGGTAGTTTGACAACAAGTTTTAACAAAATCCTAATAATAATCGTAGATAAAGAATAACGTCCTACAAATATAATATACGTCCGTCTACCTGCGTTAATTCGTTTATAGTTTATACTGGCGTTTCGTCGTCGTTGCAATTGCAACATCACCTGCTAACCATACACAAACGAGGCGACAATCTTCTTAAGGCTACCTCACTATGTTATATCTAAACATTATTATTTTTAGTTGTGTATAGATATAACACATCACATTGAATAGGTCTTTACAAAATGGTCATCACTTTTTTGTTTTTCATTGTTTACTTTTTAATTTTTATGTACATAACCTCGTCATACGTAAATTGAAGAGAAAAGTAAAGTCAAAACTATAATAATACTAGTTGATTCCAATTGAATGAAATGTGGTAGAAAGAAGTAGAATGCTGGGTTATTTTGTTCAGTGAATGAGTTTGGACGCATCGAAAATAAATGACCGTTACTATTATTATTGGCGGTATATTTTCAGTAAAACAGTATGCATAATATAATTTATTTGGACGGAGTTGTAAAAGAAAAAAATCGTATTGCAATAAGGTAACAGAATGTGTGCACATTAGAATATAAGTATTGGGTGGTAAAACGCGGTATCCACAGCACTAGTAGTATCTGATGCGACAAGACAAAAATTAATGTTGAAATGTCCTTTTCACGTGATGCATAAAGATAGGTTTTTTAAACATTCAGAGTCACCAGAGTTAATTATATAACTTGACGGTATAAGCCATAAAAAACGATACATTATTATATATTGTCTATGCATAAAAATATACAGAGGTCTTAAAGTATATAAAGAAAATCACATTCTACACTTATGAAATCATATTTTCTAACAATTTATTTGTTTTTAATATGGTTTTGAAAATACAAGTTAAGCTTGCACACACAATTTGTATAGACATAAAATTATGAGACTTTGTAATGTTCTACTAAATTACATTTATGTATTGACGTAGAGCTATCCGAGACTTATCCTCTCTTATAATTTCTAACAGGTATTAAACTAGTGCTTTGTATTTATTTATGTACCTACTAAAAAAATAAATATTATTTAATAGTAATTATATTTAAGTATACCTAATAATTGGCAGTGAATTTTAAGTATGTCTACTAATTCTAAAATTACCATTCAAATGGAAAAATAAAATTGTATATTGTTTGCAGTTGTCCGTTCAGCGTTCTGACAATAGTACAAAGTATTGCGTTCCAACTTTTTTTGGATAACACTGACTAGAGTAGGTGCGCCTGACTTCAAAAAACATAATATTTATTAATATTAAAGTTATAACACTATAATTTAAGTAGTTAAATACATTATTTTATTTTACCTATTATTTTCACAATGATGTAGGGTTTATGTAAAGATTCATATCATTCTACATCATATATCAAACAAACGCTTTTAAAATAGATAACTTGTCGCCAACTATAACATGTTGCAAGCTAACTTTATTCATGTATCGGGAATAGTAGGAAAAACATTAATTATCGGTGCTTTTACCTAATACACAGAAGACAAAATATTATTATAATTATAATAGGTAGTTTAAAATAATTTTAAGTAGTTCAATTACAATTTGAGCATTTTATAATTTTTAAGTAAACAAATCAAACTTTTTTTTCCCGAAAAGTTTAGATGTGGTTCACCATAATCAAAACATGTGCCGACATTTTCTTACACATAGTATTATGTTTTTCAAAACAACTTTAAAGATACGTATTGTTTAGTTTTAGAATACCAATTTCCAATGGAATTAAACGCAAATATATTTAAAATTAACGTAAAACGGTATGTGTTACTTGTTAGTATTAATATAAACAGCACATGGCTGTACGGTTATTGACTATTAAGAAATAAGTATTTCATTAGCTAATGCTAATAACTCTCACACTAAATGTTGGAACTAAGCGTGCAATATATAATTTTTTTTTAAATAATATTATCTATTTAAAACCGAAATCATTTATAGGGGTTACCATTTGAAAATCAAAAGTTTATGTCAAGTTATCGAGAAAGGGAGAGAGATACAAAAAAAAGTAGTATATATTAAGTTAGTCTTCTATACACAAACAATGAATTAAACATTTTTTTTTTTTTAAAACCTATGTAGTTTTTGAGAAAAGCAGTGTAGGGCGCTAAAAGAATCACTCTGTATATGACCTTCGTGGCCTGTTAGGCTCGCATGATGATTATGACAATATTACACTAAATAAACGTCATGTTTTTAAAGGAACCAAAATTTCTTTATAATTTACATTTTATCCATTAAAATACAAAATACGAGTTGTAAATATTTTTCAATCAAATCGATTATTCGTTATTTTTTTATCATATTTTATTCAATTTTTTTTAATACATTTTTTTTTCGTTTATTCCCTAGATAGTAATTTTAACTACTTAAATTTTTTTTTTTTCTTTTATTTTTATTTTCTAAAAAATCGTGAAAAATTTTCTCATCGAATGGATCGTTTTATCAAACATAAGGCATGCCTCTTTTAAAACTTATTCTCAAAACAAAATATCGTTCCACTTCTTTCCTAGGAGTTGGTTTAGACGGTGCTGGATTCTTATTCATTCAGATTTCTAATTCCAAGAGACTCAAATTTGTTAACTTATTTTGTACTGGTTTGGACTATGCTGCTTACAATGTACTTGTTTTTTTTTATATTCATCTTAAATCTTTTTGAAAATATTATTGGATTTTATCATCGTTTTATTTTGCCAAATAGTCGTATACTTATTATCTCAAACGAGAACATAATATTCAAAACACTGTTAGTTGTTTTATTTATTTGTGTTGCGATTTAAATTTCAACTATTTTTTTAAAACAAAAGAACAACACGTTTGCGTGGGATGTTTTGTACTATTGTTCAAACAGTAACATAGTTGTACATATTATTATGTTGTACATTATATAAGTAGTTCACTATAAAATGGTTACCTGTATAGTAGGTACTAAACCTACGGTTTATCTAAGTACAAAAATATTTTATTAAAAAATGCTACAAATAAATAATATTTGTACGGCATTTATGATACGCTGCATTCTAATTATTCATCTTCAATTAAAAATCATAAGCACATTTTCTCAAATAATTTATAAAAGCACATTTTATTCTTATGCAATAATATGAATTATTTATGAATTATATAAACCGTTGTTCTATAATACTGATTTAACTGTGTATATATTATACAGGATGATTGGTTATCTGTGATCCGGTAAATAAATTAAAAGATGAAATACTTTTTTAAATTATTCTTTTCATTCTTTCTTAGTTTAAAATCAGCCTAAAATTGATATACTTTTGCATTCATATAATGCCACATTTTGTGTGTTTTAACCCTATAAATTAAAACTTAATTGCAAAGCAAAAAAAACAAAGTATGGCTTTTGCTTCCATGGCCAAAGTAAAATGTTTGCTATACAAGCTGAAATCTTTGGTGCTTGAAAATCATCAAATAATATAGATGAAGGAAGGTCTTAATTGGGTTAATTGCCGTGAAATATAAAATAGCTGATCATATTCTAACTGAAAGTGAATGGTGGAAATACAAATATCGATAAAAGCACTATCATGGCAATAATGTGCTAAGCATTTTATTTTTAATAAGTGAAATGCCACATTTTCAGAGGCCTAAAAGGGATAATTTGTTGGCCTAAGCGGGAATATTTTTCTAAATTCTATACAACTTCATGGAAATAAATTTTTCAGTTTCAAAGAAATAATATACGACTACAGACTCTACAGCTATTTTTTTGTTAGTTACATCGGGATGCAAAAGTCAAGTTACGGTAGAGTACCACATGTGTTTTGCGTATATTTTTTAAGCCAAGGTTAAGACAAAAGGTGTTAACCCCAACAGTAAAAATAAAATATGTAAGTAGGTAGTTTTAACGGAATGTTTTATAGAAAAATGCTGTATGCTATATAAAATGCCATATGAAAGATAAATTAACCATGAGTACTGAATACTCCTAAATCCCCTGTTGAGTTACAACTATGATGATAGATCATTTTCGACTTTCGTTACATATAAAAATAAAAATTATGTAAACACGACCACTTTTTTTGGTACCGGTTAAATATGTTACCTAAGTGACTTTAATTACAGCTGTTACTTAATATGATCCAATTGTTGTTATTAAATTTAATTCTAAAAACACAATCCGAACAATATAGATTACTATTTTCAAGACATAACTATAATTACGCTACGCTGTAGTCTGTAATTTTATACATTTCCAAATGTTGTTTTTAAATTGCATCCAACTATTTATAGTTCAAAGACCGTTGAGTTTTAAACATATTTTTAAAATGTAGCAAAAAGCTTAAGACAGGTATTTTAGCACTGTCCTGTATCGATTTTATTAGTTATAACTTCGAAACAAAATTAAAACATACAGCTTTCTATTTTTAGAAATAATTTTTAGGACTTTGTGTCCGAAATTTGACATTCTATTACCATCAGTCAGTACTATAAGTGTACATTTTGGATTGTTTATCTTTTAAATTTAATTTTTTTTTTACAAATATCCAAAATTATTAAATCAATTAATTAAAATGTAGTTTAAAACAGATTAGTCAAGAGTGAGGACAGTTTAGGTATATAGGCAAAATGTATTACGTTTTGAAATTCAAAACATGATTTTCTCAGAATGAAAAAAAAAATGACATTGATCTTTTTCCCCGCAGCCCTTCATATATTAATATGTTTGGTAAATAATTAGCTGTAGTTGTCGTTAGACTCCTTGTGTCATCCGACTCAAACACAAGAATAGCTTACATTAATTTATCCCTAGATCTGTTGCCTTCTTTTTCATGTCAACAATACTTCAATCAAATTACTTTTAAACTTGTGTTAGATATTCTTTGTGTATAGTACTATTATTATACCCCGACAAACCAAAAAAAAAAAAGTACAGTAAAAACCAGCACAGACTAAACCAGTACAGTCCCCAACCAGTCAAGGGCCGTCTAAATCAGAATATTATCCACAGATTCGCATACAACCGTTTTTTAACCCAAAAAGGTGTGGAAAGCGAGGAAAATGTTTATAATTTCTATTTTAGGGAGCACAAGAAATTTTAGTCAGAAACTGAAAATTGAAAAATCCAATAAAGGGTTAGGGATTGAACATTTTCAACTTGTCCAAGGAGAATAGTCTTATAAAAAACAATTTTTTTTGATTAAAATTTGTAAATTTAAAAAAAATATTTTTACCCGTTACCATAATAAGTACGATCAATAAATAAATATTTCAAACCTTAAAAAATGTTGTTTTTATTATTAAGCTACATATGTTGGACAAAAATATTTCAAATCATGAAAAACAAGTTATTTTTTTGTAAATCCACAAATGTTAAACAAAAACACTTGCTAAAATTATGAATACCCGACTAAACATAATTCGTATCTTTCAACCATTAGATATAAAATAAAATATTTAAAAACAAAAACATTCTAAAATAAAAAAAACTGTATGTACATAATTAATATTTTATGCTTAAAATGTCATGTGTACAACTCAAGGAATGGGGTTTGAACTTTTTGGGTCGCTAAAGTCCCTCTAGCTACCCGCTAGTTGTGCCTATGGCAATAGTTTTGAAGATCTAGTTTTAAAAGATCTTAAATAAATTATTTTGTAGAATTACAAAATTACGGTTTTTTTCATATATTTTATTTGGCGGTTTAGTGGTGTATGGTTTTTACTGTTAACCGCTCTGCAGTGTACATTTTGAACACTTTAAAAAATATCATTTCGTTTATACGAATAAACAAGTACAGTACCACACTTATTTTTTATTTTTATAACGCTTTTATCGGTACAGGGTATTCCATCAAGACTCAACTACTGAAAAACCACATTCACCTATTTATTTTTTTTGGTGGATTCTTTTATTCCATCATGTGTATATATATTTTTTATTAAGAAAAATTAGTAAAATTTAGATACAAATAAAATAATTGTAAAATGAATATTTCATTTATGATCAACTTGTGAACATTTGACAAACTGTTATCTATGCAATGTTATGAAACATTGAAGATGGTTATAACCCAAAGAAGGTTATATTAAATTCCGGCGGGACACCCTGTATTTCATTGAACTTGGTCGACCGACGAAAAACATGATGTTGTACATTGGTTTCTTCGCACAAGCTACAAACAGCATATATATATTTACACTAGTGCTAAAACACATTGAGCAGTAGCAGTTTACCGTATGGTAACTCATCTACAACAAACAAATAACGAAAAACAATATGCTATTGCGAGTTTGTTTTTTGGTAAAACTAAAAAAATAACATCTCCTATAAGACATCAGTTAAGAAGTTTCGTCATATTATCCCGGTAATGCCAAATTATTTGCAGTTTAAAGCAGGCCATGTCGTTCTCTTGGTCTCTGGCGTTGCTAATTGTACTAACAATGAGTTTTTTGCAATACGGCGATTCGTGTGTACGTAGATCATATGCAGAAAAAAAAACGAGAGAACACTATAAGCAATTGCTCGATATTGATACGGGATTCTCTCACGATGAGTTGAAAAAAAAATATAATAGGGAGTGGTCTTTTTTATGGTCAGCAGCGGATCCGAGTGATGTTATGAAAGTTTACGAAAGACTCCTGTGTAGTTATGTGTTTAATTGTGGTCATTATATGAATTTGATCAAACCACTGTTGACCGAAGAAGGTAACGATGCGTTAAAGGGACTTAATAACGAAAGAAATGAATCCGTGTTTTTATTCGAAGAAAATGTGATCGCCATGTTAAACATTTTATATAATTTCGGTAAGATCGATTCTTTAGAACCGTTTTGGGCCGTGTACATGTATTCGAGTAGTTTGGGCTCACAAGGCATACAGCGTATACTAAACGACGAAGTTACACGAATCCGTTTTTTGAGTGATCACAAAAAAGTTTACACCAAACTTGAACAATTCACTAGACAAGATTGCCAGTTTGGAGATAATAGTAATAAGTATAACGACAAGAACATTAATTCTGAATATTTTAAATCTCTGCAAAAACTCCGTGCTATTCCTAAAATATCACACGAGAAAATTAATGCCGCCGTTGTCAAACTCAAACAGACAATCAACACTAGAATGACTAATTTAACTAAAAGTATGAAAATCGTAGATTGTACATCGTATTTCAGATTTAAACATTTGCTTTTGGTATCTGAAATTAAAGACTCTGATTTGAGAAAATTATTGAACGACTTTGCAGAAATTACCGACCAACCAGAACAACAACGTATATACGGTATCATAAAAGATAAATGCTCCGAAAATCTTAACTTTGAATCGTTTGTGACATTGACCAGAGACGTTGCTGAATGCCATGGTATTTTCACGAATGTTATAAGATATGTTCTACGTTACATCTCGTGGAAACACACAATTGAAATTGGTAAACGCCTAAAATCTGGAACATGGGAGAGGTATGAATTTGCTGTCGATCGGATACAGCATTCTAACAAGAATATGGAAAGGTATTTCAATGAAATTAAAAAGATTTTAAAACTGAACGATGATTATGAATTAGATATTGTGGCCGACGTCTCTTATGAATCAGATGCACTCAAGTTAGCCGATCCAAGTGAAAACCAAAAGCTTCAAGAAGCCGTTTTGGATAAACTCAAAAAAATGAATTCGTATTATATTCAACTAGGCGAAAAACACTTTTCCAAAAATAAGTTCACCGAAAATTATATAGAAGAAAGATTGAAGATGTTAAATGCTAGGGTTAATCCTTTAGAGTATGATATTTACATATTAGAGAGTGAATTAAGTTTTTTATTGTTTAAGAGATTTGTAGAAGATTCATTTAAAGGTATTCATTTTAGAGGTATTGATTTTGATGTAATAGATTCATTTGTCCGTTATTCTAGAAACAATAAACGATAATTAATTGCATAATGCTTTTTGTAAATTTAAATTTTTGTTAATTTTATTAAAATGTTAAATTGTGTTACATTTGTGATATGTAAATTCTGGTGTTATTATTCAATAAAGAGTTTTGTTATCATAAACATGTAATTTTTTTTATTTTGTGACCTCACATGTTGTAATTATTATGAGTAATCTTCATAGTTTGTCCAATAACCTAACAGTCTTATATTAATATTATAAAACCAATAAATGATGATAAGGGTACATCTGCCACCAGCGGGAATCCCGTGATTGTGTTTTGGGATACTCTATAATATATTATTTTTTTTTATTGAGTTTGTTTAAACTTCAAAACAGGCTTTCAGGGGTTCTACTTTGTTTTGTTACCATCTGTTATAATATTCATAAACAGCAGTGATGCTATTGGTTTTATAATGATGTAGGTTTTTGTTGTCTTAGTGTACACTGTAATTTATTAAAAATGCCGCAACCTCACTATGCTCCGTCCCCACTGAACTGGCTTTGTTTAATGACTAGTACCCTCGTCATAGTTTACCAACCGCCCGCATCGGGCGCAATACGATTGCGCGCGGTCCTTATCGGCGGTATCTTTTTAGGCGTACGATTGCGCGCGCTATATTATTTGTACTTCTATGCAACGTTGCCAAATACATAGGTATATAAGAAATATCCATACGAATTGAGCGATCCGTACGCATATAAGCATACCATACATTGTTAGAGGACCTGTAGAAAATCGCGAGTTCTGATTGGCTCTCTGACACATTTAATAACAAATTAGCCACAACAGCTGATATATTCTACGGCAGGTCACCTAGTGTTTTGGCACTCGATCGCTTCGCTCGCTCGGCGCCGTCGCTTCGCTCCGCTAACTAAAAATATCCTAGGTTTGCAGGGTACAGTCTAGGAGGAGGTCACAGGTTAAATCAAATTTAAATTAAACTTAACTTTTTTAACGATATTTTTAAAATTATTTATCTATGTAACCATTAGCGGCAACGTCGCATCCAATTTCACGCGCAATAGTACGCCTTTGAAGGGTCAAAACCGTGTTCTTTGTTATTCCGGCACTGCGCGCAATCGTATACACACAAAGGTACAACGCGCGCAATAGTACTCCGCCGCCCGCATCAAATCTGTCGCCACATTTGTATGTATAGGGCCGCTTATCTGTATATTTTAAAATCAATGCCACAGATAGATAACAACTATGCCGTCAACAGTCATTGAACAAAGCCAGTACAAAGTAACAAGGTATAGGCAATTTTTCGCCAAATCTTAAGTTATACATTAAAACACAGTGTATAATTGATAATGTGGTAATGAGAATTCTTGAGAATACCGCTGTATACGAAAACGACAAAGAAAAACAATCGAAGAACCAGTCAAAATCTTTCGGCACGAGAGATAACCGAAATGGATATTCAATCTTTACGCCTAAGTAATTTTTGGTAGGCAACCTAACGCACACTATCATGGTTAACTGATCAAATGGCACATCGATAAGTAAGCCGGGCGATGACACGGGAACAACGCAGACGTTAAAGGAAAGAAGCAGTTTATATTTACCAAGGAAAATAGGAAATAGAGTTTATATACAGAATGATTCTTTTAACGCGATACGCTAGTTTAGTGTTTACTCAAAAACTACTTCGATTTTTACAAAAAAAAAAAAACGTTTTATAATTTGTTTGTGTATTAAATACTAATAAAAAACTTTTTTTTTGTATCTCCCCTTACATCGAAAACTCCACACAAACTTTTGATTTTAAAATGGCCACGCCTACTTTTTTTAAAAATAAGTATAATCAAAATTGTATAAATTGTAGAAGATTCATTTAAAGGTATTCATTTTAGAGGTATTAATTTTGATGTAATAAAGTCATTTATTCTTTATTCTAGAAACTATAATCGATAATAATCGCATATTGTATTTATAAATTTAAATTTCCGTTAATTTTATTAAAATGTTAAATTGTGTTACATTTGGGCTATGTAAATTCTGGTGTTATTATTCAATAAAGAGTTTTGTTGTCATAAACATGTAATTTTTTTTACTTTGTGACCTCACATATTTATTGTGAATAATCTTATAGTTTACCTAATAACATAACAGTCTTATAAAATATTAAAAAACCAATAAGTTTTGTTAATGTGCTACAATTTTAACATCATTCCATTTTTACTATGTCAACTCTTAGTATCACTATGAAGTTATCCTCCATCAAATATGAAAATACAAGACAATCGGAGTCTGTGATTGTAATTTGGGGTAATTTATAATAATTTGTTTGATATTTTATTTTTTTGTTATTTTTTTGGTAGGCAACCTAACGCACACATGATAGTGTGTGCATAGGGTTAACTGATCAAATGGCACTTCGATAAGAAAGTCGGGCGATAATACGGGAACAACGCAGACGTTAAAGGAAATAAGCAGTTTATATTTACCAAGGAAAATAGGAAATAGAGTTTATACACAGGATGATTCTTTTAACGCCCTACACTAGTTTACTCAAAAACTACTTAGATTTTTACAAAAAAAAAAAGTTTAATAATTTGTTTGTGTATAAAATACAAACTTATTATAAAAAAACTTTTTTTTTGTAACTCTCCCCTTACATCGAAAACTCCACACAAACTTTTGATTTTAAAATGGCCACGCCTACTTTTTTTAAAAATAAGTATAATCAAAATTGTATAAACTAAAATGTTTTCAAGTTTCATTTTGAAAATATTTACTTGCTAATGAGTTGTTGAAAATTTTACTAACGCAGCTATTTTGATATTTTACACACTTGACGCTTAACCCATCATTTTTATTCGTTATTAGATTATTGTCGGTAGTGTTACAACGAGTAATAACAAATTAATAATAATAACAAGTACCAATCAAAATATAATAATAACCATAGGTAAAGAATAACGTCTTACAGATATAATGTACGTCCGTCTACCTGCGTTAATTCGTTTATAGTTTATACGAGCATATATCAACTCATATATAAGTGGGGTTATGTTATGATAGTGCTTTCGTCGATTTTTATATTTATACTATTAACTTTCAGCTATAATAGGCTCAGCTTGCAAAAATATGATGAGAAATATGATTTAAATATGATTTAAATAAAATAACCAAAAGATGATTTCACGCAAAAAATCAACAGTTCATCACATGGTTTAACGTGGAACACCCCCCCTTTGTTATACATATCTATATAAGTGGTTCACTATAAAATGGTCACCTGTATAGTGGGTACTAAACCGTAGTACCTAAGTACAAAAATATTTTATTTAAAAATGCTTCAAATAAATAATATTTGAACGGCATTTATGATACGGTGCATTCTAATTATTCATCTTCAGTTAAAAATCGTAATTACATTTTCTAAAATAATTTATTAAAACACATTTTATTCTTATGCAATAATATGAATTATAAAAACCGTTGTTCTATAATACTGATTTAACTGTGTATATATTATACAGGATGATTCAGTTATCTATGACCCGGTAAATAAATTAAAAGATTAAATACTTTTTTAAATTATTCTTTTCATACTTACTTAGTTTAAGATTAGCCTTTAATTGATATAATTTTGTATTCATATAATGGCATCATATTTTGTGTGTTTTGATCCTATAAATTAAATCTTAATTGTAAAGCAAAAAAAACAAAGTATGACTTTTGCTTCCATGGCCAAATTAAAATGTTTGCTATACAATCTGAAATCTTTGGTGCTTGAAAATCATCAAATATTATATATGAAGAAAGTCCTAATTAGGTTAATTGTCGTGAAATAAAAAATAACTGAGCATATTATTACTGAATGTGAATAGTGGAAATACAAATATCGATAAAATCACTATCATAGCAATAATGTGCTAAAAATGGGGTTTTTCATAAGAGAAATGCCACATTATCAGAGGTCTTGAAGGAATAATTTGTTGGCTTTGGCGGAAATGATTGTCTAAATTCTATACACCTTTATGGAAATCTATTTTTTAATTTAAAAGAAATAGTAGACGAGTAAAAACTGTACAGCTTATTTTTTTGTTTGTTACATCGGGATGCAAAAGTCAAGTTACGGTAGAGTACCACATGTGTTCTGCGTATATTTTTTTAAGCCAAGGTTAAGACAAAGAATGTTAGCACCAACAGTAAAAAAAAATATGTAAGTAGGTAGTAAACCGGAGTAGTTCAATAAAAAAATGTTTTATAGAAAAATGCTTCATTAAATAATATTTTTATGCCATACATCG
>NW_026096217.1:0-101252 GCF_023614345.1 Adelges cooleyi | reverse complement strand
ACCCCTATCTTCCACCCCAACCCCATCTCCGTGTGGTAATTTTCGTTACGCTTTTTTGGTAACTCTTTCTTTGGTAAAGCTTTTTTGGTAACGCTTTTTTCGGTTATGTGCCAGAGCTAAGAAATTAAAATGTAAAAAAAAATTTTTTTTCTAAAACAATAATGAACCCTAAATATTATTCACATACAAATTCGTTCTAATAATTGTACATTTCCTGGAGATATTTATGTTTAGGATAAGATGCAATTATATTTTTATAACGTTTTTATGAACTCACAATCTTGTTTGTCGTTCCGGGTAGAATCAATTAAGTCTTTTCAATTTGCAATGAAATTTAAGGCAAGTGGCACGGAAATCCATTAAATTTCATTTCCGATAAAAAGTCATGTTATCACTTTCTGATCCGTTCGGTTAGAGAGACAGCATTATGAGAGACAACTTAATGCATTATCATGAAAGCTTAGGTTTTAATATCTAAGTAGAAAGATGCGCCACACGTTTTTCTAGTTCACCTGTCCTATTTGGTTATCAAGACCTCCGGAGGGTTATTTTATACTTTTTAAGGCGCATAAAAACGTTATTTTTAGATTAATTTTTTAATCTACTTTATTATAAATTTAGATTAATCCGATTTCGCACCACGTCATACACTTGGGTCTATAATCTGCGGTCTAGACATTTTATCACTTGTATCAATAACGTTATTATTAACACATATAAAACGCTTGAATACATAACCTTTTATTATTATACAAAAAAAAAAAAAACAATATTTGCAAAACCCCAAATAGTTGTTATGTAAACTGTGTTTTAATTGTTTTTACTTAAACACATTTTCGAAAACTCATAAGTATTTAAAGAAAAACGCATTGACTAATAGTAACAATATTGTAACTCATTATACGACCAGTTAGACCATCACAATGGAGGAAAATTAAAACTGTTTTATGAGATTTTTTTGTATTTAATCAGCCGTCTGCCAATTCGGTTAGTTACAATATGTGTGTGTTTGTCAGACGAATTATAATATCACTTTGTTTGTGTGCGTTACCGAGGCGGTTGGAAAGTCTAGAAATACCAGTGAAAATTGATAACTTAAAAGAAAACGAAGTATTGGAGTTGCTCATGCTGTGCCACGAATTTATAGATTTAAAAATGAGTAGTGTGTCTATTTACACTGTGACAAGCAAAAATGAAGTGCCGGTACTCTCAGGTACGGATAATAATATGATCTACAAAGGTACTGCAAGGATTGGAGACTACGACGTAGCGGTCGCAAATAAGACTTTGTTGGAAATCTGGTCGAATGCAGAATTTCCAGATCAGAGGTTTGAAGTATCACTAAGGACTATAAATGTTGTGGAGAGCGTTGGTATTTTTATTCTTATCAAAACAAGTATTCTCGCCGGTCACGTTGTGAGTTTAACGCAATCTCAGCCGGTGCTGTTGACGACCATTCTACCCTCTTTGGAAAAAATCAATAACAAATTCTATCAACTTGATATTCCTCGTACGCCGATCAACGACATAAGAGCAATCATTGAACTACTCTCCACGTTATCTGCTCTAACATCTCAAGATAAGGCGACTTTTCAAAGGGCGTTCACTAGATTTATTGACAATTATAGTAACTTAATTGGGTTCGTAGACATAGGAGATGTTGTTGTTAGCCTGACCAACTTGAACCCAAATACTAACACTATAAAAGATTTTTTGAATGTCCAACTAGAATTCATACAAACCAACGTCGATAAATATTTTAATTCTTAATGCTTTAGTATTAATTTTTTAATTTTAATGTTTTATTTAATAGGTAGCAGTTTACTTTTTGTGCGAGTACTGTAACAATAATTTCGAATGAATTGTGTGACATTTAATCTACCTAATCTATATTACACTTAACAGTATCATATTTCTTGGTATTACCACATTTATTATTTTACATTTCAAAATATCATTTACTGGAAAGTTTGTTGTGTCATTAGAAACAACTAAACAAACAAGCATTTCTCTACATTGTATTTTATTTGCGCAATAAAAAAGTAATTGATTAACAATATAATAATAGTACAAAATTGTATATTCCCCTTTAACTAGTTTGTTTATTATTTTACTTACTATCTAATTTTAGAAATTAAGACGTGCCGATAGGATTTATTGCGTATGATTAAATCATTTTACCTACTTATATTTTATGCTAAAACTAACTTACATGCTATAGAAACATTCAGTGTTTTTTTAGATAAATCTCGAATAAGTAATTGGGAAGGCTTAATTAGAAAACTTTTATCGGGCTTCTTTATCATTCTGGTGCAATATAATTTAAAAAAGCCAGTACAGTGAGGTCGGGGCATAGTGGGGACGGGGAGGTCACAACTGAAAGTGTTTAAATCACTTTCGAATAAACGCTTCGTTGCAAATCAGTAGTTAGTATTTTCAAACAAGTTAAGTCCAAATCAACATAGTAAGAAAGAACTAAAGTGATGTGCAGTGTTTACAAATAAGCATCAAAGCGTTTATTTTAAAGTGGTTTTATCACTGTTATTAATAATAATTCCTGTAGACCTGTGACCTCTCCGTCCCCACTATGGTTTGATTCCATTATGCCTCGACCCTACTGTATTAGTCCTCTCACTTTTAAATAAACGCTTTGATGTTAATTTGTAAACAATATTGTACCTCACTTTAATTCTTTCTTACTATGTGCTGGCTTATAAAATAGGAGTTCTGTTCAAATCAACTAAATAACAACTGTGACTTAATAAAATCCAAATTCAGTTAATTATGTAATGTTGATAAATTGGTTTTTATTGATTAATAAAAATTGATAATGTAATCATCAAACTACACGATGATGACAACAGAACAAAACAACACATTTTTTTTCGTTTCTCACGTCTGGTGCACCGTTGGTGAAGAAAAAAACAAATTAAATTAAAACCTTAAACTGGTGGTGAGCCCATGTAAATGATTTTTAAATTTAAGGTGTTTATGTTAAAATATACAATATACATGTATTATATAAAATATATATGTATTAATGTTAAAATAAATCCGTGAAAAACAATTTTCTGGCGATTAAGGGGATTCGATACCGGCCATTTTTAAGGAGTTTTGGATAGGCAACATTTAAGAAAAAAGTGGTTTCAATAAATCCCCTTAAAGAAAAACTGTAGTCCCGAATTTTTTCTTCGTTTAACGTGAATACATGTATACATATGAGTTCTAACTCCTGAAAATGTTTAACTAAAAGATCTTAAAATTACGGCTAAAAAACCCAAAATATAATTTTCAACTTTTATTAAATAGATTCCTTAAAAATTCAACTCGATCCAAGCCCACATCATTGTAAAACCAGTAAATAATCAGTCGGCTGTAGACTATTTCTACAAAAAAATGGATGAATATATTATCCCGAAAAGAAACTTGTCTATAGATAAATCTATGATTTTTTTGTAGGGGAAGATTAGTTCCTAAAAAAACACAAATTTGGAATAATGTTATGCGCTTTGGCAGAATCCAATGGTTTAACTCTACCAACTAATCTAAACACTATAATTACATTATACCGAACAAATAATAACACAGATTCAACAACCTCGCCCTAATAGCCATACGGAGACCGTGGTAATGCGTCTAATGGAAGGGGAAATGTTTCAAGGTCATTTGCACAATTTTTAAAATAACGTGGATTTGGTAAAAAAGCTTCTTTTAAAACAAGTGTATTGCACTGACACTTTACGTTCAACCAGTAAATCAACACCAAAAGATATCATGCAAAAAAAAAAACTAAAAAAAAAGGTAAAATGAAGTCTAAATATTCTAATGACAAATGACATTTGTGTATTTGAAATGGAAAGACAAGAGAGAGGTTTGGCTATCACATCAGAATGGGCTACTGCCATGGAAGAAATACAGTTAAAACGAGAAGGTGAACCTAACCTAACCGGAAGTACCACTTGTAAATGTCTATACAAAAATACATACTCCTATAAAACTTTTTTTTTTACTAAGTCTAGCGATTTGCTTTGAGATGTAATTGTGATGTAAAATAGTATGTATTATTTTTGTTTTTATTTAGTTGTGTTGTTGCCGTTTCCTCGCGCACAATAATTTGTTTGTCATATTGTACAGTACTGTTTTTATTTTTATTGACAGATATTTTCATAATTATTTACTTAAAGCAATATGCTGAAAATGAATCCAAAGCTTTACGTACAAATAAAAATTATTTAGACCAGAAAAATAGAAATATTTTTGCAACTAACATACTCGCACATACTTATTAGTTCTTTGTTATTTCTTAGCTAAAGTTGAACTAATTTTGCTAAAAAAATATGAGAACAATTGAAAACTGTAAAAAAAAATTCCCTTGTATGGTTAGAAATATTTGTGAGGGGCTTAAAACGTTCATGCACTTACTGTGAAACAACATACATATTACATTTTTTGTGTACTAGATAGGCAACTCTCTTAGATATAAACCTAAACCTAACCAAATACATTTTATAACATATGTAACTGTCTAACGACATACGTTTTTAGGTTTTACGATTTTAAACTATTATATGGAGTACAATTTGAAGGATAAATTTGTAAATGGTGTGGGTTTTTTTTTTTTTTGTAACTGAATAATATCTTCAAAACCACTAAACCGATTTCTTTAAGTCTATACATCAAAAATCGTACCCGAAAGGTACTTTATAAGGCCGATTACTTACAAAGTTACATTTCTAGATTGTCATGTGTAACAGTGCTTCTTTGAAAATCATTTTATTACTTTAAGTTTCAATCAACTTTGAGGAACTGACACCTATCCAACGTCAACAACATTATGCTCTGTTTTAGAGGCAGATTATAATGACGACAAAATCCATTTATGTGGAAACGATATTTTCTGAGTGTGGGAACAAGGTTTAAATTTCATTGACATAAAAATACTGCTTAATAACTGTACACTATTTAGATATTTTTATATTTGACATAATTACCATTTTGGAGGATTATAAATGTTTAATTTCAAAAATCTATTAATTGGTATTATAGCTTAGAAAAACTTTTTGCAACACACGCAATAATCAATGTTAAAATCTATTTATCTTTTTAATATCATATAAATATAATAACAATTTGGGGTGTACACTAATATGTATGTGGATATAATGTATGCTAGATTTATTAACAATTCTAATCATTATAGGTATAAATCTTCCTCGCCGTCATACTCTTCAAAATCGCGTTTTGAGTGGCCGAGTTTGGTAGCCGTTAAAAACGCAAATGGATTCCGATAAATTATATCTGGCCAATCGGGATTTAATTGACTGACACATAAAGCCATAATTGCCAGCGCTTTTTGTTTGTTTACTTCCAAGGCTAATCTGATGTTTGCTGGCGATTTGGGAACTTCACCTTTGACGTCATCAATCCATTTTCGAGGGTCGCCCACTTTTAGGTCTTGCAAGAAGGCACTTGTAAATTCGGTTACTAACTGATACGCATGGTTCAGAGTTTTTTTACGGCTGTTTCCTTTATCTTGTACACTGTCCTCTAGGTTTTCGCTGAACCGATCCATAAAACTTATCAAGGCCGTTAAGTTTGGTGGTGACGTCGGACGATCCACGTAGGGCAAATAGCGAGTGATAAAAAAAATATTAAAAATCTCCAAGAATGCCTGAATGCCTTCAATTTGTGCAATAGCCAAATACACTGAACCTAACGACTTATAACCTATTTCGCTCGTTTCAAAAGACTTCAGTTTCGATTGGTTCGTTTTGATTAAGGCCATCGATAAAGCAAATTGCTTGTACAAATAATACAATAACATATTGTTGATCCGTAATAACACTTGGTAGTTAAGCGAGTCAAGATTATCCTCGTCTATTTCGTATCTGTATCTCTCAGCGTACTGTCTCATTGTAATATCAGTGCTTTCCACCGTGACTGTCATTTGTTGGATTTTCACGGCATCTTCATTGTCGGATTCCATCAATGCCGTCCACTTGAATAAATCAATGCAAACAAAATGAACAGGAGTGCCGGGAAACAACGGACAGCTTGGCTTAATTTCGTAAATGGCGTTCAACGCCAGCGACAATAGTGTCACTTCCGTGTTATCCTTTAACTCTTTCAATTGATTACCGTGTAACTTATCCGAGAGGGGTTCACTTTCGCCTATGATATCTTTGAACTTTTCGTTCATGTCGTTTTGTATGTAACGAATTAGTTGGCTGCATTCGCGATGCTCCGTATCATTGTCCGCACTGTCGAGTGCTTGAAACGGACCGCAAAAAAATAAATATAGCCTCATCACCGGTGTAATGTCGAGTTGACTTTGGCGCAACACAGCAATGGAATTGTTCAGTAAATTCTCTTTAATCGATATGAAGTCGACGATTTCCGGTAGTGTCCAATTTGTATCGGTATTGTCTATTCGCAAACAGTCGATTAAATGTTGTTTCAGAGTAACATAAAGCTGATAGTACAACATCCCAATGTCGGTACTCACAACTTGATTGTTAATAGCAGTATTGCCGTTCACCTCGTCAAATTCTGCCGTTGATTTTCGGGCGTTGAGTTGGGTTTTTATTGTCAAATCGACTTTTTTTCCAATTTCATTGTTTACTACCAGTCCACCGTTACCTATTTGACCAGGTCTTGGGTTCACGTTTGATTTGTCCACTAACGGTTGAATATTGTCGAGTTTGGAAATGTTGTTTGCGCCGTGTCGTCCGGAAGGAATCGGTGGCTTTAGCGATACCATGTTTGCAGTAGATACAGTCGGGCTGGCATTAACCAAATTCCAACACAGATAAAATGTGACAATTGACCGATGTACGACTGCGTGCATTGTTGTGCTGCAGTAAAAAAATTAAACAGAACAAACAATTATTAACTAAACAGAAGTTTCAACTTTACTCCACAAAATGTTTAATGCTATAACGCTAAATATTGTACGAAATAACATTTTACTATTGAGATTCGTGAGAATGCTCGTATAGGCGTTTATTAACCAAACAGTAATAGTATATTGCCATAAAGCACGTTCAAGTGTACAATAGGTATGTTAGCTTAAATAAATAAACCGAATTTGGAGTATCCGACTTCAAGTCGAATCTATATAATATGTAAGTTTCTTATTCGTTTTGGAATATTGCTTATTTTCATTTAATTATCTACAAAATAATGTCTATAGGTTGTAGTCGTACAACATTCCATTGCTGTTCATATACTTGTTATTGTATAACCCTACAATATTGTTATCAAATCGTTTTAAAATTAAATTTTTGGATTCAAACATTTTTATTAGAAAATTATGAGTCATCCATCACTTTATACATTGTTCCTTTTTCTAAAAAAAAAATATAGAATTCAGTCAATGTACTTGTCCATTTATTTTATTACTTTGGTATAACCAACCATTTAACTGCTGAGTTGTAATGGAAAAAAATCGCTATACAAAACGACATGGCTAAAATAAATATAAAAAAACCCAGTTTGTTTAGTTCACGGCTCAAAATGGTTTAATGGAACAGTATGAATACGACCAAAACACAGAGACATAGATGTTTACTATGTAAATATTTAATAAAAACAACAGAACCGAATACATTTTGAAAAACAACTTGTTATCGATAAAAAAATAATCCACATAATATTATGTTTTCTTATTTGTAAAATGTGGTTAACGCGAGGTAGATTTATCATAAATAATGTAATGTAATACTGTTTTCAAAAATATCACCGCTCTGTAATGTTTAACTTGAAGCTTATGATAATAACAACAGGTATTTGTCATTTGTTTACGTTACACCAGACATTGTGGAAAAATACTGCTGGCTTTTGTACAATACAGAAATTTCAACATAAAGGCCATTATAAGCGGATAACCTAAACATACATCCAATAAGCTATAGTTTTCTGCATGGAATCAGTGGTTATAAAAATATTAATAATAATTAATTATTAACATTATTATTATATTATATTAATATTTATAATTAATGACCAAATATTAGAACAGAACTTAACTTACAATACACATTACATTGTGTATTAATGTAGCAAAAGTCTGTACTAGGTATTATCGCACAGTTTAATTGCTTTAACGTGCCTTTGTTAATGTGAGAAATTCCCAAACCGGAAATATCAAAAATTCAAAAAAATAGAGTTCTAAGTCTAAAGAGCTAATTAAAAATAAAGTAATGATTCTCCTTAGGCGCAATGGTGACGTTAAACAGCATTTAGGAAATTAAGCCAAACTGTCCGTTGTTTCCCGACACTCACATTCATTTTGTATATTGAAATGGACGGCATTGATGAAATCCGAAAATGAAGATGCTGTGAAAATCCAACAAATGACAATCACGGTGGAAAACATTGATATTACAATGAGACAGTTCGCTGAGAGATACAGATACGAAATAGACGTGGATAATCTTGACCCGATTAACTACCAAGTGTTATTACGGATTAACAATATATTATTGTATTATTTGTACAAGCAATTTGCTTTATCGATGGCCTTAATCAAAACGAACCAATCGAAACTGAAGTCTTTTGAAACGACCGAAATAGGTTATAAGTCGTTAGGTTCAGTGTATTTGGCTATTGCACAAATTGAAGGCATTCAGGCGTTCTTGGAGATTTTTAATATTTTTTTTATCACTCGCTATTTGCCCTACGTGGATCGTCCGACGTCACCACCAAACTTAACGGCCTTGATTAGTTTATGGATCAATTTAGCGAAGACCTAGAGGACAGTGAACAAGATAAAGGAAATAGCCGTAAAAAAAACTCTGAACCAACCATTTTAGTTAGTAACTAAATTTACAAGTACCTTCTTGCAAGACCTAAATGTACATAGGTGATCCTCGAAAATGGATTGATGGCGCTAAGATGATGTTCGAGAATCGTTAGCAAATATCAGGTTAGCTTTGTAAGATAACAAACAAAAAGCGCTCGAAACTATGACTTTATGTGTCAAACAATTAAATCCCGATTGGCTAGATATAAGTTTTTGATATCAGATTGAATGTTTAACGGCTACCAAACTTGCTCATCAAATTCTTTTTATTGAAGAATTTCGACAATCTAAATATTTATAGGGAATAACTTAATAAAACAATATAATGATTGTTTAATAAGCCGGTACAGTGGGGACAAAGCATAAGCCGTAGTGGGAATGGAGAGGTAATTAGATTTTGTATCTGTAGGGATGCAAAACGAATAATAAACTTGGTTAATACATTTGTATGCATTTTTTTAACTTGAAATATATTTCACATAAGTCAAAATATAACACAGCTCTAATGAAAAATTATATTTTCATTGGTATATTTTGTACTGTTTTAGTTTTGGCTATTTTTCGTTTATTTGCTATAAATCAATAAATATTATAAACTGTAATAAACATTATTACAACTGCATACGCACATAACCTCTCGTATGCGTCAGTACTTTAAAGGTAAAATTTAACTAAGAAACATATTTTCTCTGTTTATATTGCGTTTTAGATAACTATTGAAAAATTCAAAGTATTTTGTAATAGTAACATTTTCATGTTATTTAATGTAGAATGACTTATTTAATTATGACTATAGCCTTGCTCTTCACAAATGTCTATTTCATGACATTCACTTTGGGAAAAACAAATGAATTGGATCCATTAAAGGTAATATACAATTACGGACATAATTTTCAATATACTCGATCAGTTAGGAATTCAAAAGTTTACCTTAAGCTAAATAATTGTTCTTCTTTTTCTGAGTGTGACGAGAAGGCTCTTTCCTTGTGGTTTACATTCTAATGTTTCTCTTAACGACATTATTTTCTCCATTTCTCATTATGTAGTATAACCATTGTAATCTCTGCCTTTTTTAACATATTTTTAATAATAGTTATCTAATGGAATTTAAATTGAATAAATATACATTTTAAAGTAAAATCCATACTTTTCAAGTTATAAGCAAAAAATAAATTTTTGACAATTTTTTATCGTCAAATCGCTTAACGAAAATTGTTTAACCTTTTTTTTTCATTATTAATACTTGCCGACATATTTAAACAACATCATCTTGCAACACCAATTGTATTTCGTGCTTAACGTGGTAGCCAAGCAAGTACAATCTTTCGTTTATTTATATACCAATGACTTCCATGATTTGAGTTTTCTATTTCTCGACCTATATATGTTATGTCCGCTTATAGTTCTTCTAAGCTCTCTAAATCATCTGTTAATCCTAGAATCCATTCTGGTTTATTATAACACTAAATCCGCCTGCCTGTCTCTAGTTCTGTAACTATTCTTTCTTCGAGGTGAAGTTTAACGATACAGGAGACAGGACATTAGTACATTTAGTTCAATTTAGTCTTAACCTTCACATTGTTCTTTTTTTTACACAAAATATAGCTTTTAGGGAAGATAATTTTAAAGGAACCCGAATTCAGGCAATTTGTAAGCAGTAAATTAATTTGTTACGTACAATCATTTTTAGTATGAGAGAATGTGAATGACTGTCTCTATTTGTTTGTATTAGTATAAGTTAAATAAGAAAATAAGATGAACATTGTAAATGTAAGAGGAGCATTTGTCATCTAAACGATTTGATACCCGGTGATTACACTCACCATAAAGTTGAGTCTTGAGATTACTTTCTAATGTACATATTGTAATTTTAGACAGCTACAGTTTGTAACTAAGATCCTAATTTAAGTGCATTTTTTTTTTAGTTACAGACAAATACGGATTGGGTTTCCAGTGAAATCATTTACGACGAGGATTTCCTTAATCTTATTAATAAATTCAGAACGGTAGAAACTGCGGATGGCCTAGGCCCCGTTATTTTAGATGACATAGATAAAAGTGTATTGCAAAATCAATGTGAAGGAGACTTGGATTGCATCCGGATAAAATCGTTATCAATAAAAAAGTATAAAATAAAAATGGAAGCATTACAGTGTGTCAATGCCGTGATAGTGCATTACATATTAAACGTCGCCAAAACAAATCATTTCAATTCGAATACAATTGAAAGTTACAAATTTTACCATTACGCAAATTTGATCATGCAACGGATGTTATCCGTTTTGTATATCAGCAAAACCCTTGCGCACAAATGGTTATGGACCATTTTAATTCAGATGTTTTCCAAGTTTGCCTGGCCCTACATTTATTTGCCAGGTAATAATAATTCCTTTTACATTCAGCACATAGAACAATTATTGCAACATATTGTCCTTTGTCAATCTAACAATTACTTGTCGATCCCCGTCGACAGACCATCTAATTCGAAAGCTTATTACGATACCATTGTAAAGATGGATATAGTCCAGTATATAGTAGAGCTATACGATAACCAATCTAACGACAACTTAGAAGATTTCTTTATCTTTGGAGACTTTTGGATTGACAATTTGGTTTTATCCGAATTCCTCTACCGCGATACTGACTTGTTCGATCCGTTTCTTAAAGATTTTATAGTTTGGGGGTCATCCAAAAAGTTGTTGCGAAACGAAAAAGACAAACTTAAAGCCGTTGTACACACATTCAAGTGGATTAATGAGCCATTCAGATTTATTGAATATCATAGTCGGGTGTTGCGCGTTATAAAAATAAATGCATATTCCTACATTTGGACGCATATGAAATTATTCGAAAGCACTTTAAGTCAAGCCAAAAACCATGTAAAGGAAATACATATTAAAGTTGCGGACCCGTCTATTTGGAAGTTGCCTTGTGACCCCCTAAGATGGATCACGGATATGATGTATCCTGACTATGGCGACCCAGTGTTCCTCAGTCTTACCGCTCAGCTGTGTTCTGATGTGAACGAATTTAACGGAGAGTTTCTGGAAAAACTTCGATACATGACAAAAATTGCGAAAGAAATTATTTCAATCGATATGAAGGAAATAGGCGCCGAAGATAACGACGTTGACGCCACTTTTTACGTCGAAGATACGCCACAGTCCAAAGAAATCATATGTGTAGATTTGATACAGATGGGTGCAAATGTTAATGATGTACTATACGATTTTCAAAACAATAAAATCTTTGCACGGGCATATAGAATCTTAAAATACATTATCGATATCTTTTTGAAATTACTGGGATACTTTCGAAACGCGACGAAACCCGTAGAAGGAAATATTTCAGACAATTTTAATGAAATACTTACCGACGATGACGACGACGTTGATGCCGTCGATGATAAGCCACAGTCTATAGAACAAATCCGTGAAGATTTGATACAGATGGATGAAATTGAAGACCACGCACGTGGCGTACTAGACGACGATCATGATAACCCAAAAGACACAGAGTCCGAAATCAAGGAAGATTTCTCGATCGTTTCTCCGAGTTCAGAGCGACAAGACGATGACCCGCTAAGTTTTGAAACCGATGAAGTTAGTACGGATTCATCCGTTACAACTGAATCTGAGAGTACAGAGTTTTTGGCGAACAATAAATTCGCGAAACTCACAGATAGATTCATAAGATACGCTAACGTGCTCTATTCCAAACTGAGCCCACTCGATGTGTCCTATGTTATTTTTTTTTATAAAGGAAACGAAGAATTAAACGTGACGTTTTTCCCTAGCACAGGAGTACGGCTCCCGAGAACAAGGGAATAAACCAAACCAGCAAGAACCACTAACCGACTTTCGATTGTTTATATTTTTAATTTGTTTTTCTATAGCTTAGTTAATGAACGTTACGTCGGATAAACCCTCTATGCCTATAAGAGGAAAAGTATTTAAAATTATTTTTTATTAAGATTCGTACGATTAATAAATGTAATCGTTAAAAATGTACAATACGTATGTTATAGTAAATTGTTTATAAATATTACATTGAGTATTGCCTACAAAATATAATCGCACGTTGTAAAATCAATAAGTGCACATTACAGAAACACTAGGTAGACAAGAAGCCTAACCCCAGATGATCTAGATGTAAACTTTAGGTGTAATTTCATACCGACTGCCGTGTAAACATACAATTTTTTTTTGTTAAATACATTTTTTTCCTATTTCAACATTATGCAATAGTATTTTACTTGGTCAATCATTTTTTTACATGGTTTAAGACTAGCAAAATTACACTGAACTAACATTTAGGAGCCCTAGTTGAAAGTTGAAGTAGTAATATAAATACTGCACACAATAATTGCTTTTAAATTCTATAATAAATTAAACAGATGTGTAGAATGTTATCGACTCACACACACGAATACCAGCATTAATAATTATTACAAGTTAGTCGCAACATTTCATTCAAATTGCTTAATATTAATATTACCCAATCACATGAAAAAATATTGAATTACAAATAAATGCTTTATATTTATAACTTACACGTGTATATATGATTGCTATGTCTTTTGTTTAATTAAATGTACATTTCCAAAGTAATTGATATACGTTGTTCTCAAAATTATTAAAACGCTTACACTAAATTCGGAAACTTATATTTTCAATAAAAATTGTCTTACAAAGCTTTGCTTGTTGTACTATTTTAAAACATAATTGAAATGTACACATTTTTTTATAATTAATCATTTACTTATAGTTCACAAAAATAAATACAGGTATTGTTGTGTGAATTGAGTTGGAAAATTCAGAACGATTGAGGCCCCTTATAAATCGAAGATGTAGAACATAACTAGAAAATTATTGAGCACGTTTAATACTCATAAAAAAATATAACAGAAACAGCTAAAATTAGTAAACTCACATGATAACAATATATCAAAGGGGAGTCTAATTTTAATGATCCATTTTATTAAAGTAGATTTATACCGAGTTTATATAATTTTTTTTCAAAATTTTATAAGCCTTTCATGCTCTGCTGTATAGTTGAACATATGTTTTATAATATTCCAATGTTGGTTTTCAAAAACAATTAATTTTATTCAAAATATTTACAAGATGTTGGGCTTGACAATTTTTAAAAACTTGTAATCATTTTTACAATAAGATTTAAAACGACCATTAAAATAGTACTTCGAAATATTCATCAAACAAGTATTAAACATGTATAAACGTTTTCATAAATATTGCCAGATTAGACATTTCACAGTAGGGTTAAATTTTAAAACAATCATTGTTTTTGATCGAAAATAAACAGGCCCCTAAATTATATCGAGTTGGATTTTTTTTTGGTTACTGTAATTATGGTCTATAGGTATTTGTTCTGAAAAAATTAACAGAAATTGTAATAGCACACATTTTCTAATATAATAGCCATACCTTATTATCTGATTAACATATAAGAGTACATTATATTAACTTTATTTGAAAAAACTAGTTTTGTAAGAAATGTCATAAATATTTAAATTCTAATTGAATAAGACAATAGTAAAACAAATTAATAGAGTATCAATTCAGCGCTTTTTAGTAGTCTGTTTTTTTGCTGGACACGGTTTGTTTAAACCATAATAGGTAAAAACATTGTTTATCTAGTACATTACCATATATTTTAGAATTAATTGACTTTAATAACAATAATACAATTTATTTGGACTTATTCATATGTAATTATCAAAAAAGTATAATTACATCATTATCAGCAGAATTTGCGAGTATGTTATAATTTATAAAACACAATGAAATAATAATCTTTATAATAATTTTATATTAAATATGATATAATACGGTATTATTTTTATAAGAAGAACACATTTAGAATACCAATTACGTTGGATGTTTTGTCGGAATACACATTGTACACTATTGTATTTTAATTTTACAAAAAGAGTTTACACTAAGATAAAAAATAAAACGCATAATATAAGAAACCGTACATGGCTTTATTATTTAAAAGAATAATAAAAAACATACTCATCCATCTTTACAGTGAGTAGGTTTGAAACTGTTTGTTTTTAATTCGGATATCTGATAAAGTATTTGTCTTACAACAAATTAGGTTTTTTTTTTTTTTGATAATACAAAAAAGTAATGAATTTAAAATTATGGAAGTGTTTTCATTTTATATTTGATGGAAGTTGAATTAAAACCATACAATATACAATTATTAAGAAACTTTTAAGTTTGTTTGTAGTGTTGGAAATTGTTATTATATATTATTATTTTACATATATTATGATTATTAAATATATCTAAAAGGTGATAACACAATATTTCTATCAAAATTGTTTAAATATAGTTTTATCGGATTGAATATCATCACAAATCCTGGCTCAACAATCATATCAGCAGGCATATGTGTATTATCAGAAGCGAACACGATTACTGCTTCTTCTTGATTATTACTGAGAACACCCGGAATATGCCTACAAACATATTTATTTAAAAGCATCTTCGTTTCTTCATTATATTGCAGTTGTGTGCCCGATATACCAGATGGCCAGCTTTTTACATTATATCTTTCTAAAAGAGCCCTCGCAAGTCGATATGGAAAACTCATTTTCCATAGTAGAGAATCGGCGCGGTCCTTAAACGAAAACAACAGTTAATTTTTTTAATTAGTTTGTTTTTTATGCAAAAATTACCCATAAATACTCGTTAGGAGAGGTTATCAACAAATCCCAATTAATAACTTCTACTTGTTCCAAGGTATCTGGCACACTTTTAAACTCATTAAAATCTAAAGAATACAATGCTCCCGGTTTGAATGCCATAAAAAATCCTGGATGAGCGATCATATCAGCAGGCATATGCATATTATCAGAAGCGAACACGATTACTGCTTCTTCTTGATTACCACTGAGAACACTAGGAATACGTCTACATATGTATTTTATTAAAAGGCTCCTCTTTGCATCACCATTTAATTGTGTGCCTGATATACCAGATGGCCAGCTTTTTTGACTATATCTTCCAGTAATAGCGTCCACGTGTCTACGGGGCCAATTTTGCCGTATCAATTGGTGATCAGCGCTGTCCTTTAAATTAAAAAAAACGGGTAATTTTTAATTTTTTATATTTTTTATAATGCCAAAATTACCATAAGAGAATTGTCAGGTGATGTTATCAATAAATCCCATCTCAGAACTTCAACTATATCAAAGAAATTTTCCACACCTTCAAATTCATCATCATTATTATAATACAATGCTCCCGGCTTTAAAAACATTAGAAATCCTGGTTCAGTGATCGTATCAGCAGGCATATGTAGATTATCAGCAGCTAACACGATTACTGCTTCTTCTCGATTGCCTTTGAGGAAACCAGGAATACGTCTACAATTGTAGTTTTTTATACGTCTCTCCTTTTCGTCATTACTTATTTTCTTGTTCGTTATACCAGATGGCCAGTTGATTTGGTTATATTTTCCAACAATATCGTCTACAAGCTTAGGTGACTACTCTCTTTTAATCAATAAATCCTTAACTTGATGCTTAAAATTAAAACAACGGTTAATATTATTATTTTTAAACATTTTTTTTTACAAAAATTACCGGAAAGGAAACGTCAGCCGACGTTAGTAAATAATTACAATTTTGAATCTTAACTTTTTCAAAGAATAATACCCAATTCATTAGGTCATGTATGGAATATTTGGAACCGTGCTTGATTATTTCCCTCTCAAGGGCCTAAAAATAATAACTGTACCTTAAAAATAATCAAAAATAAATTCTGGATTAATACCAATTTGAAGTATACAAACGAAAAAAAATTCTATATAGTCTCATTTTCACTCAAAAAATTAGATTTATGTATACTATACATTGTATTTAATGTAACATAGAATATTTCAAACGGTTGAACAATGGTAAACAATAAATACAATTACAAAAAATTATTCTACTTTTTAGAGTGTGATATATATGAATTTTTCTCTTTTGGGAGAAAAAATTTTATTTTTTTTTTTGGGTTTGGTAGCGTATACAAGGGGATTCATTTATTATTGGGCACTCAATATTTCACTGGGTTTAATTAATAATTCATTTATTTGTCATAATATTTAAATATAACTTGATCTCAATTTTCCACAAATGATTATGTTCCTGTTTCCCTCTCAAAATAGTTTTTTTGATAGCACTTTTTGAAACTTAACTGGTAACTTATATATTTTTTATCTTTTTAAATTAAGAATGTTTTACAAAAAAATTTGATTAATTTATAAACAGTTTTTGGAAAATTATTTTTAATAATTTATGAGTTTAAAAGTTAAGACGGGAGGTAATTGCGCTCAGATAAAAATATAAGTACAATCCATACTTCTTCCTGCCCTAAACTTGAAGTTTTAAAACTGCAGTTATAGTTATCCAAAACTGCTTATCAACCAGTCAAAATGTTTAGTAAAATATTCTTTAGAGGACGCCACACCGGCCATTTCTAAAGAGTAAAGTATAGGTAATTTTTTGAAAGATCTTAATTTAGAGTTTGAAGTATCATGTATACCTATTAATACAGTAATGAGGATACTTTGTTGATTGCTAATTTTTTTTGTCAGACTATCACAGTCATTTCTATAGGATAGATTACAATTTTTTCCCCATCAAAACTGCTTTACGCGGATTAATTTTTCTCAGACTTCATATATAGTTAAAGAAAGAAACTCATACATAATACACAAAACAAAATTATCTGTACTCCAACATTTTTATTTTTTCGATACACCAATTACAACCGACGCTATATCATTTTTAAAAAATCTACTAAAAAGTCCTTTCTTAATTAATTAATTATTCATTAACTGGTTGAAATATTTTAAAAAAGGCCATGGTCGAGCACGGACAATGTTGTTGTCTATATAATATGAAAATTTGGTGTCTTAGTTTTCACTACAGCTTTTGTAAAATTAATCTGCACAAAGCGAGATTTTTGAATAAAATAACGAGTATGTGATGTCCTCTTAATTAAAAAAATTAAAAAATATATATGTTACACGTTTAATTTTTAAAAGTTGCTATCAAAAAAATTTGTTTTTTATTATGTCAATAAATTGTTTAAATAAATACATTTTTTAGTAGAACAACACTTAATGTGATTTTTTTTTGTTCTTATGTAAGAGGGAGAGTAATCTTATGTAATTCACGAACTTTGTTTTTGCTATACTCTAAAATTTCCATACATGGACTACTACCTGTTTTCCACCATGCCCTTCATATTATAAAATATATGTGTTTTTACTTTATATTTAATAGGAATTTGACTTTAAACCATACAATATACTGTTTTAGGAAATTTTTGAATTATTTATTGCGTTAGAAACAAAATTATTAAAATGTAGGATTTATAATAGATGATAGCAAAATATTCTGAACAATATGTATTGTTGATAGATAATTTTACCGGATTGAATAACATCAAAAATCCTGGCTCAACTATCATATCAGCAGGCATATGGGTATTATCATAAGCAAACACGATGAATGCTTCTTCATGATTATCACTGAGAACACCCGGAATACGCCTACATACATATTTATTTAAAAGCATCTTCTTTTCTTCATTATATTGCAGCTGTGTGCCCGATATACCAGATGGCCAGCTTTTTACATTATATCTTTCTAAAATAGCCCTCGTAAGTCGATACGGAAAATCTATTTTCCATAGTAGATAATCAACGCGGTCCTTAAACGAAAACAACAGTTAATTTTTTTAATTCGTTTTTTTTTTTTAATGCAAAAATTACCCATAAATACTCCTTAGGCGAAGTTATCAACAAATCCCATCTAATATCTTCTACTAGTTCCAAGGTATCTGGCACACTTTTAAACTCATCATAATCTAAAGAATACAATGCTCCCGGTTTGAATGCCATCAAAAATCCTGGGTGAGCGATCATATCAGCAGGCATATGCATATTATCAGAAGCGAACACGATTACTGCTTCTTCTTGATTACCACTGAGTACACTCGGAATACGTCTACATATGTATTTTTTTAAAGGACTCCTCTTTGCATCACCATTTAATTGTGTGCCTGATATACCAGATGGCCAGCTTTTTTGACTATATCTTACAGTAATAGCGTCCACGTGTCTACGGGGCCAATTTTGCCGTATCAATTGGTGATCAACGCTGTCCTTTAAACGAAAACAACGGTTTTTTTTTTTACAATTTAATTTTATTCAAAAAATTACCACAAGTGAATCGTCAGGTGAAGATATCAATAAATCCCATCTCAGAACTTCAACTATATCAAAGCAGTTTTCTACACCTCTAAATTCATCATCATTATTATAATACAATGCTCCCGGCTTTAAGAACATTAGAAATCCTGGTTCAGTGATCGTATCAGCAGGCATATGTAGATTATCAGCAGCTAACACGATTACTGCTTCTTCTCGATTGCTTTTGAGAAAACCCGGAATACGTCTACAATTGTAGTTTTTTATACGTCTCTCCTTTTCGTCATTACTTATTTTCTTGTTTGTTATACCAGATGGCCAGTTGCTTTGATTATATTTTCCAACAAGATCGTCAACAAGTTTAGGTGACCACTCTCTTTTAATCAATAAATTCTTAACTTGATACTTGAAATTAAAACAACGGTTATTATTTTTATTTTTTATAATAGTTTTCTTATACAAAAAGTACCGGAAAGGAGTTGTCAGCCGACCTTAGCAATGAACCACAATTTTGAATTTTTACTATTTCAAAAAATAATACCCAATTCATTAGGTCATGTATTGAATATTTGGAACTGTAACTGACTATTTCTCTTTCAATGGCCTAAAAATAATAACTGTACGTTAGTTAAAATAAAAATTAAATTTTCAGTAATTACCAACTTTAAGTATACAAACGAAAACAAAGATTGTTGTCTTCTTTTTACTCCAAAATTCCATTTTTTTATGCTATACATTGTTATACATTAACTTAAACAATGGTAAACAAGAAATACAATTACAAACAATATATTCTAATTTGTGAGTTTCAAATATGTAAGTATTTCCCATTTGGGGGATAGTAGGTTATTTTATTTTTGGGTTTGTTAACGTATAATGTTAGTACCTACCTACTAAATCGAAAGAATATTCTGTGCAAATTCAGTACTCATTTGAAAATTTATAAAAAGTTATTGTGTTCCTCGATTTTTTTTTAATGAAAAATTGTTTATAAAAGATTTGTGTTTTTCTCGAATTTAAAGGTCAACAGGTGAATTTTATTTATTTTTTTACACAATTATCTCCTAGGTACAATATCTGCCCTTTCGAGGAACACTTTTTCGTGGTAGAAGGCTCACGGACTCTGAACTGAGGTCATGCTAAGTTGTCCCAAGCACAAGAGCCGACTCTTACTTTAACTAGTTGGGGTCGGCAGGCCCGGACCACCTGCTTACACTAGCCAAAAGACCCAAAAGGATACTGTAAACCACCTGCCGACAGGTGTAAAATCGGTGTGAGGATACACTTTTAAATATTAATTTTTTTAAACACAAAGTATTATATTATACACTTACTATACATACAAATTATTTACTTATAAACAATTTATGTATGCAAACATTGACCTAATAATTCATATTTCCCAGTATTAAAAATTTATAAAACCCTATTAAACTAAAAAAAAAAAAACCCAGCAGTGTTACAGGTATTAAGATATTTTCGTTCATTTCCATTTGTATGTAACGAATTCGTTTGCTGTACTCGTGATACTTTACACCCTTCTTAGGAATGTCCAGTACTTGAAACGAACCACAAAAAAAAAATGAATATAACCTCGTCAAAAGTGTAATGTCGAGTATAATTTAGCACAACAGATCAATGTAGTTGTCTAGTAAAAACAGCTGTTTAATCGACACGAAGTCGATTCGCAAACAGCCGAATTAATGTCGTTTCAGAGCATTATACACGACATGGTAAAACCACATTAAATCCATACTCACATTGAAATCGTTATTAGTCATATCGTCGTTCGACTCATCAAATTCTGCGGATGATTTTCGAGCGTTGAGTTGTGTTTTTATTGTAAAATCGACTTTTTTTCCAAGTTTGTCGTGCACTACTAGTCTACCGTATCCGGGTATTCGACACTTTCTGTTTAATATAGCCACTGGCGGTTGAAAATTTCTGAAATTGCAAAAGTCGTTTCCGCCGTGTCGTCCGGAAGGAATCGGTGGCTTTAGCGATACCATGTTTGTGGATACAGGTGGATGGGCATTAACCAAATTCCAACACAGGTAAAATGTCACAATTGACCGATGTACGACAGCGTGCATTGTTGTGCTGCAGTAAAAAAACGAATAAAAAATTATCAGAAGTTTCAACTTTACTCGATTTCTACAAAACGTATAATGCTATAACGCTGTAATATTGCAATGTACGAAAAACAGTTTTAATATTGAATTCGCACCATATGCTCGTATAGGTATTTACTAAACAAACAGTAATAATATATTGCCGTTGAACACATCCACGTGTACAATAGGTATGTCAAGTCAACTTTGATGCCAAATCGGGTAAAATGAGACGTTGTAATATTGTTGCGATATCTTTCCAATTTATTGAAAATATTTTTTCACCTAAATTCCCAATGCACTCGGTTTTCTACTCGGCGCAGCTACGTCACTATAAGCACATTGAGATATCGATGTGTTTTAAACGGCCTGCAACTATTATATTTAATTCATGATGCTTTAAATTCTATTTATGTAGCTTTAAAATTTAACTATTATTTATAACTACTACACCGTACTTTTGTCTTACCTAAAACTCTTTCTATTTTGTCTTGGGTCTCTTCAACGCTCACTTTCCTTAAGAAATTGTCTTATCACACTAGTCTTCGTCTACACTCTACATCTTTACACATTATTTTGTCTGCCCTCCATTATGTTCCCGATATTTTTATCTCACCTAAATTCCTTCCTAGGTCCTATCTAACTCATTAGGTAGTCAATTGTCTTTTTAATGACTTCCCACTTACCTAATTCCTTACACATTTATACCGATGGCTCTGTTTCCTCTAATTCAGCAGGTTTTAAATTTGTTATCCCTAAATTTAATTTCTCTTATTCCGAAAAAAAAATGTCTCATGCTTCCTCTTATACAGCTGAATGTTACGCTATTATTAGTTCCCTTCAATACCTTTTTGCTATTGACTTCAACCGTTGTCTTATTATTTCCGAAAACAAGTCATGCGTCCTGCTTTGTTCTCCTACCCCATTTTTTCCAAACTCTCTTCTCTTATTCTCTTCGTTAAATTTCTAATCTATAGCCTATTTCTGGATAGTAAAAAAGTTCAACTTCTCTGGGTGCCCAGACATTCAGGTATCTTTGGTGATGAAGTTGCAGATAAGCTAGCGTTCTCTACCAGCCTCTACACCTATCCTTCCTCCATTCGAATTCCACACACAAGTGTCGGAAAAATAATTATCTTTATTTGTTTTTTTAACCGTAGTTTTTTAATTTTAGTCTAATTCTATTACATGTAAAATTGTTTTTTTTCATTCTAACAGAAAAATCATTTTCAGTGACCAAAAATACTGCGAAACCATGAAAACAATAATAAGTAAAATATTATAAAAGAAAATAGTAGTATACCGACTTATACTGAACAAAAAACTATATTTCTTTTTATATTTTCTTATTTGCGACATTTGTATAAATAAAAACTATTACAACAACAACAGCAAAAAACACAAAAACAATTTCGTTTACCGGCAAATTAATAGATTTTCAATTCAAATCTACGCTTTGATACAATATCTGTTTATATTTTTACTTTATAATGCAAATTGAGAAAAATTTACAAAAATTATTCATTTTGATTAGGATTACATAAGCGTGTAGAAGATAGTGAAATTCAGAATTTTAGATTTAATGCTAACTATAATTGATTAGTTCTTCAAAAAAGTATTTTAAAATAAGCATCAAAGCGTTAATTTGGAAGTGATTTGATCCGAGAGGACTAGTACAGTAGAGTATAGGCATAATACTTGCTCGTCTATCCAATCGTATATACCAAAAAATCTTTTGGAAAGGGTTTTGTTGACTATCTTGGGCCAACATTTTTCAACCTAATGCCAACCTATCATAAGAAAAATATTAAGTGTGTGGTGGTTAATGTAAAAAAATGAGTTTATAGGTGACTTTTCTCTGAGTTATTGAGCTCACAATGATAATCATAACCGCATTGAATGTTTGTCACTCATTATCATTATATTAGTATATTTATTATTTTATTTCTATATAGTTTTCATTAATTTTATTTGAATGCCAACTCTCAACTCCAACACAAGCTTAGGCTTAAAGGAGTAGAATATTTAAATTTTTTTTGCTTATAACATTTTTTTATGTGTATGTATGTATATGTATTAAATATAAAAATTTCAAAGGGAAAGAGAAAATGGAGTCCAAGCATAGAGGGAACGCAGGGGTTACAGGTTACAGGAATTATTATAAATAAAAGTGATAAAATTGAATAAAATCACTTTCAAATTAATGTTTTGATGCTTATATTTTGTAAATACAGCACCTCAATTTAATACTTTCTAACTTTGCTGGTTTACACTACGCTTGAAAATACTAACTACTTATAATTTGCATCGAAGCGTTTTTTCAAAAGTGATTCCATCACTTTCAGATTTAAAAATTCCTGTAAACCTGTGATCTACCCGTCCCCACCGTGCTCCGACCTCACTGTACTAGGTTTTTATTAAAGTATTGTTGATCGGATTCTTACCGAGGCGTTAAGGCCCCTGGACACCGACCATTTTTGAGAAGTTTTGTATAGGCAATATTTAAGAAAAATGGGGTTTTAATCAATTTCGAATATGTCAATTAATTTCTCGGTTAATTTGTATAAGCTTGATGGTATTATTTTTAATTTAAATAATTTTGTTTATGAGTAAAAGCCATTTTAGTTAATATAATAGTACATTTTTTGTCCATCACACAGGCTGAACCAGTGATCCAATAAGTAATCCCAAAACAGATTTGAATTTTTCATGAAGTTTACTTGAGATCGGTCAGCGTACTTTTTTTATATCTTATTCCTTGTACAATTTTTTAACACGCTTAAAAGACTGTAAATATTTTTTTGATACCAATATTGAGCTTGCGTTAAAATTAAATTATAAAAAACAACCAATGTGAATCATTTTTGGTTTTCATCATACAATGGCATTGGTCGTTGTAATTTGTTAGGTTTTATTTTATAATAGGAATTTTCGTTGTGAAAACCACACACAGTTGGTAAATTTATGTCTTATCTACCTGAAACTTTTACTTCACAGTTACATGACAAGGTGATTCCGACCTGAATTCCTAAAAAACAAAATAAAGAAAAACTCAGCTAAAACTAACAATTGTTTTAATTGTAAGAATCGAATTAATTTATTTTTAATTCATATTTTGGTTGTTCTTGGCAATTCTTTTTTAATGAGCATAGAGTCCAACATACTATAATATTTAGTTTAAGAAAAAAATCAAAACTCGTTGTTTTAATAACATATAACACATAATTGTAAGCACTTCGTCTTCATGAAGCTAAATGGTTTTTCATTCCAACTATCGTACTTGACTCATTTTTTTTAAAATTCAAGATAGTCTTACTGTACTAAAATACATTTTATTTGAGTTTAAATAATATGGCGTTTTGCATAGGCAATTCTGGTATGTTTGTGTAATCGGGTATTTTGCTAAAATACATAAGTGTTTTTTTATTATTGTTATTATAGCTGCTGAATGCCAATTTTATCAACCACTGAATATAACTTATGCTAATTAAATTATGTTCATTAAATAATTTAATTTTAGTCATGTGGTCACATATCATTCTCTTAAACTCACCCGATTACTAGATCATCTTTGATATATTTTTATTGTACTTTGAAGACTAACGGTGTGATTTGCTCTGCTTAGAGATAAGTAATAAACAAAGGCGTACCTTAGGTGACCTTACAACTTAAATAGGTAATCAATGTTGTTATGGAGTTATCACGCATCAATTTCTTACTTGTGACCACAGAACTGTATTCGTAGATTATCTACTATGAAGAATATTGCAATATTTTTTCAAGTATTCAAGTTATAAACGTTTCTTATGCTACGTTTTTTGGTGTATAAGCATTATAGTAGTTCAGTCATAGAAATACACGTAAAGAAATTAGCAAAATCGAAGATGCAACATTTAAATTGGTAAAATATTTTCAGAAAAAAGCATTCAACCTAAATTAAAAGATTTAATTGATTTTTTATCGTATTAGATTACTTATTAAACTCTAACACATGTTTAGCCTAACAACGAAACGTTAACAATAAAATGTGGACAGAAAAATTATTATCAACCTATATATAACATATGTATGTCTATTATTAAAAATAAAATTGTACATCAAAGTTATGATATAATTACAATATGTATACTGAAAAAAATAAGAATTAATATCAGTGCAAATTCAGTACTAATTTGAATATTTATAAAAATGTATAGTGTTCCACAAATGTATTTGAAATGATAAATGCATATAAAAAGTATGTATTTTTACTTTATATATGATTGGAAGTTGACTTAAGAGTTTAAGACCATAAAATATACAGTATTTAGTAAATTGTTTAACCGTTAGAAATTGTATTATTAAAACGTAAGATTTCTAAAAGGTGATGGCAAAATATTTTCAACACAATTGTCGATAGATTACTTTACCGGATTCAATATTATCAAAAATCCTGGCTCAACAATCATATCAGCAGGCATATGGGTATTATCAGAAGCGAACACGATGAATGCTTCTTCTTGATTATCACTGAGAACACCTGGAATTCGCCTGCATACATATTTATTTAAAAGCATCTTCTTTTCTTCATTATATTGCAGTTGTGTGCCCGATATACCAGATGGCCAGCTTTTTACATTATATCTTTCTAAAATAGCCCTCGTAAGTCGATACGGAAAATCTATTTTCCATAGTAGATAATCAACGCGGTCCTTAAACGAAAACAACAATTAATTTTTTTAATTCGTTTTTTTTTTTTAATGCAAAAATTACCCATAAATACTCCTTAGGCGAAGTTATCAACAAATCCCATCTAATATCTTCTACTAGTTCCAAGGTATCTGGCACACTTTTAAACTCATCATAATCTAAAGAATACAATGCTCCCGGTTTGAATGCCATCAAAAATCCTGGGTGAGCGATCATATCAGCAGGCATATGCGTATTATCAGAAGCGAACACGATTACTGCTTCTTCTTGATTGCCACTGAGAACACTCGGAATACGTCTACAAATGTAATTTTTTAAAAGACTCCTCTTTGCGCCATCATTTAATTGTGTGCCCGATGTACCAGATGGCCAGCTACATTGACCATATCTTCCAGTAATAGCGTCCACATGTCTACGGGGCCAATTTTTCCGTAGCAGTTGACGATCAGTGCTTTCCTTTGAACGAAAACAATGGGTAATTTTTGATTTTTAATATTTTTATAATGCAACAATTACCATAAGGGAATCGTCAGGAGAAGATATCAATAAATCCCATCTCAGAACTTCAACTATATCAAAACAGTTTTCTACACCTCTAAATTCATCATCATTATTATAATACAATGCTCCCGGCTTTAAGAACATTAGAAATCCTGGTTTAGCGATGGTATCAGCAGGCATATGTAGATTATCAGCAGCTAACACGATTACTGCTTCTTCACGATTGCCTTTGAGAAAACCCGGAATACGTCTACAATTGTAATTTTGAATACGTCTTTCCTTTTCGTCATTACATATTTCCTCGCTCGATATACCAGATGGCCAGGTACTCAGATTATATTTTCCAACTAGTTCGTCCACAAGCTGAGATGACCACTTTCTTTTAACCAATACATTCTTAACTTGATGCTTGAAATTAAACAAAACGGTTAATATTTTATTTTTAAAATTATATTTTATACTAATATTACCGGGAAAGAATCATCAGCCGACGTTAGCAAATAACCACAATTTTGAATTTTAACTGTTTCGAAAAAATATACCCAATTCATTAGGTCATGTATTGAATAATCGGAAAACTGCGGTCTGTCTATTTCAATTTCAATTGCCTAAAAATATCAATTTTACGTTAATAATTATCAAAAATGAATAATGAGTAAATACCAATTTTTAGTATACAAATGAAAAAAAAATACTATTTATTCTCTCAAAAAATTTGATTTTGATATAGTATACAAAGTGTTTAATGTATCACGGAATATTTCAAACATACAAATAAAATAATTAATCAGTAATATTACTTCTATTTGTGTCAAATATGTAAATTCTTAATTTTTGGGTGAAAGAGTTTAATTTTTTTTTTTCATTGGGGTTTGTTAACGTATATTGTTAGTACTAATTTTAAAGCATATTCCGTGCAAATGTATTACTTATTTGAATGAATGCGATTTCATTTAAAACGAAAAATGTATAAAGAAAATTTTTTTTTTAATTTATATGCGATTGTAAGTTGAATTAAAACCATAAAATATACAGTATTATATGAAACTTTATTTAAATTTTAGAAACTTTCAAGATGTTTAAACGTTAAAAGTTTATTATTTTTTTTTTAATTCAAGATAGTAATACTGTACTAAAATAAATTTTATTAGGATTTAAGTAACACGGTGTTTTGCATAGGCAATTCTGGTACGTTCGTGTATTCTGCCAAAATACATAATTATTTTGTTATTATTGTTATTATAGCTACTAAATGCCAATTTTATCAACCACTGAATATAACTTATGCTAATTAAATTATGTTCATTAAATACTTTAATTTTAGTCATGTGGTCACATATCATTCTCTTAAACTTACCCGATTACTAGATCATCTTTGATATATTTTTATTGTACTTTGAAGACTAACGGTGTGATTTGCTCTGCTTAGAGATAAGTAATAAACAAAGGCGTACCTTAGGTGACCTTTCAACTTAAATAGGTAATCAATGTTGTTATGGAGTTATCACGCATAAATTTCTTACTTGTGACCACAGAACTGTATTCGTAGATTATCTACTATGAAGAATATTGCAATATTTTTTCAAGTATTCAAGTTATAAACGTTTCTTATGCTACGTTTTTTGGTGTATAAGCATTATAGTAGTTCAGTCATAGAAATACACGTAAAGAAATTAGCAAAATCGAAGATGCAACATTTAAATTAGTAAAATATTTTCAGAAAAAAGCATTCAACCTAAATTAAAAGATTTAATTGATTTTTTATCTTATTAGATTACTTATTAAACTCTAACACATGTTTAGCCTAACAACGAAACGTTAACAATAAAAAGTGGACAGAAAAATTATTATCAACCTATATATAACATATGTATGACTATTATTAAAAATAAAATTGTACATCAAAGTTATGATATAATTACAATATGTATACTGAAAAAAATAAGAATTAATATCGGTGCAAATTCAGTACTAATTTGAATATTTATAAAAATGTATAGTGTTCCACAAATGTATTTAAAATGATAAATGCATATAAAAAGTATGTATTTTTACTTTATATATGTTTGGAAGTTGACTGAAGAGTTTAAGACCATAAAATATACAGTATTTAGTAAATTGTTTGACCGTTAGAAATTGTATTATTAAAACGTAAGATTTCTAAAAGGTGATAGCAAAATATTTTCAACACAATTGTCGATAGATTATTTTACCGGATTCAATATCATCAAAAATCCTGGCTCAACAATCATATCAGCAGGCATATGGGTATTATCAGAAGCGAACACGATGAATGCTTCTTCTTGGTTATCACTGAGAACACCTGGAATTCGCCTGCATACATATTTATTTAAAAGCATCTTCTTTTCTTCGTCATATTGTAATAGTGCACTCAATGTACCAAGTGGCCAGTTTTTTTTACTATATCTTTCTAAAATAGCCCTCGTAAGTCGATATGGAATTTTTCTTTTAAATAATAGAGAATTGACGCGGTCCTTAAAACAATAACAGTGGTTAATTTTTTTTTTTTAATCAAATTCGTTTTTAATGTAAAAATTACCCATAAATAATTGTCAGGCGTCGTTAGCAGCAAATCCCATCTACTAATTTGTACTGATTCCAAGGTGTCTGGCACACTTTTAAATTCATCAAAACCTAAAGAATACAATGCTCCCGGTTTGAATGCCATCAACATTCCTGGATGAGCGATCATATCCGCAGGCATATGCTTATTATCAGAAGCGAACACGATTACTGCTTCTTCTTGATTGCCACTGAGAACACTCGGAATACGTCTACAAATGTAATTTTTTAAGAGACTCATCTTTTCACCATCTTGTAATTGTGTGCCCGATATACCAGATGGCCAGCTATTTTGACTACATTTTTCAGTAATAGAATACACATGTCTAAGATGCCAATTTTCCCGTATCAATTGTTGATCAGCGCTGTCCTTTCAAATGAAAACCACGGTTAATTTTAATTTTTTTAAATTTTTATTATGCATTAATTACCCGAAGGGAATCTTCAGGTGACGTTATCAATAAATCCCATCTAAGAACTTCTACAATATCGAAGCATTTTTCTAAACCTCTGAGTTCATCATCATTAGTATAATACAATGCTCCCGGATTTAAAAACATCAAAAACCCTGGTTCAGCGATCGTATCAGCAGGCATATGCGGGTTATCAGCAGCTAATACGATTACTGCTTCTTCTTGATTGTCTTCGAGGAAACCCGGAATACGTCTACAGATGTAGTTTTTTATAAGCCTCTCTTTTTCGTCATTACATATTTCCTCGTCTGATATACCAGGGGCCAGTTGCTTTGATTATATTTTTTAACAAGATCGTCAACAAGCTTAGGTGACCACTCTCTTTCCATCAATAATTTCTTAACTTGATGCTTGAAATTAAACAAAACGGTTTATAATTATATTTTTAAAATGATATTTTATACTAATATTACCGGAAAAGAATCATCAGCTGACTTTAGCAAATAGCCACAATTTTGAATTTTAACCATTTTAAAAAAATATGCCCAATTCATTAGGTTATAATATGAGTATTCCGAATTGTCCGGTCTGTTTATTTCCATTTCAATGGCCTAAAAACAATTATTATACGTTAATAGCTATTAAAAATAAATACTAAGTAAATACCAATTTTAAGTATACAAACGAATAGGAAATATTCTTCCTTTTCTCTCAAAAAATCTGTGTTTTTTGAATACTATAGTTTGCGTTTAAAGTAACACGGAATATTTCAAACGGATGACCATTACCTTCAATAATGGTAAACAACAAATAATATTTTAAATAAATATTCTACTTTTTAAAGTGTCAAATATGTAAATTCATTACTTTTGATAGAAAGAATTTTTTTTGGAGGATTTGTCAACGTATATTGTTAGTATTAAATCTAAAGAATATTCCGTTCAAATGTAGTACTAATTTAAAATGTATAAACAAGTTAAAGTGTTCTGTAATTTCATTTAAAATGAAAAATCATATAAAAGAATTTTGTTTGTGGTCAATAATTGATATTTATTTATTTTTTGACAAAAAATAAATTATTTTTTTATAGTTTAACTTTTTTTTTAAATTTTAAATACAAAGTATGATATTATATTCACTACAGAGCTTTAATGTTTTTTAAATATTGTTATTATAATAATGTTTTTAAATACATATCGAAAACTTCAAAATCAACAGACTCTACTTGCCAAACCCATTTTTTAAACGTCGTAATAACAAGTGTTCAGATAACGGCTGCGGGCTGATTCTATTTTTTTTCACCTTGTATTTAACCTTAAATGTGTGTTAGTACTTTATGTATAACTTAATAAAATCAAAACAAATAAAACACTTATTTGTTTTTTTATTATAAACAACTAACATTGGTTCCATTCCGTCGTCATATTATACAACATGCGTTAATCGATACTATGTATTTTTATTTGTCATCTATAAGAAGCCCGAGTGTTGGTATTTATGAGAAAATATAATGAACCTAGTATTTCAATGTCCAGTACTTGAAACGAAACACACAAAAAAAAAATACATTACCTCATCACCAGTGTTATGTCGAGTATACTTTGGCGCGTAATGGAATTGTTTAGCAAGTGCTGTTTAATCGATATGTGGTCGACGATTTGATATAGTGTTGGAATAAATGTCGTATAAGAGCATTATACACGACACAGTAAAACCACATTAAGGCCATACTCACATTGAAGTTGTCAATAGTCGTATCGTCGTTCACCTCATCAAATTGTGCTGTTGATTTTTGGGCGTTGAGTTTGGTTTTAATTGTAAAATCTACTTTTTTTCTAAGTTTGTCGTTTACTACCAGTCCACCGCAACCTGGTGCTCGACACTCACCGAGTGTCACGTTTGATATAGCCACTGACGGTTGAAAATTGCCCAATCTGGAATAGTCGTTTCCGCCGTGTCGTCCTGAAGGAATCGCTGGATTAAGCGATACCATGTTTGTAGATACAGGTGGATGGGCATTGACCAAATTCCAACACAGGTAAAATGTGACAATTGACCGATGTACGACAGCGTGCATTGTTGCGCTGTAGTAAAAAACGAAACAGAATAAAAAATGATCAACTTAACAGAAGTTTCAACTTTACTGGATCTCTACAAAACGTTTAACGCTATAACGCTAAGTATGGTAATGTACGAAACTCCGTTTTAACATTGAATAATATTTAGCCATTAAACACTATTATGTGTACAATAGGTATGTTAGTTTAAAAAAATATATGGTATTCGGTGTAAATAGTTTTGTGAAACAGTTTGAAAACTACTTAAGAACTGATAGCCTAGTAGGTGTATACTATGTAAACATAAAAAACCACTTGTTATCGATTAAAAAAATAAAATATATTTTTTGCTTTTGAAGAAATATGAAGAAAATATGTTATTTGTAAATTTTGTGTAACGTGAAGTAGATTTATCATAAATAATGTAATATAGAGCTGTAAAAATTGTTTTTGTAAAATATTACTGTTGTTATAATGTTAAAATTTAAAAGTACATGATAATATCAACAAGTATTTGTCATTTGTTTAGGTACGTTACAGCAGATGTGGGAAAAGACTGCTTGTTTTTGTACAGTACAGAAATTGCAACAAAAAGAACATTTATTAAACATAAATCCAAATTGCTATAATTTTTTTTTAAAAAATTACTAGAATAGAATAAAATTTTATAATTCATTCGTAATGATTGCATCATTGTAACAAAGTTCTGTACTCTGTATTTTCACACAGTTTAATTGTCTTAACGTTCCTTTGTTAACATAAGAAATCCCCAAAGCCGAAAAATCCAAAAAAATGTCCTCGGGATTATCAACCTTCAATTATAATAATAATAAATACCTTCAAGTATGACTCGGCTAAAACCTAACCTTTCTAATCCTTGATTGAACGGTCAACGGTCTTGTTGTCTTGTCTTGGACAATCTTCTCCATTTTCTTGATGATAGTGATCCAATGTTATCTTGGTTCACTTCCTACCTTACTGAAAGACTACAGCAAGTCAAAGTTGGCAACTCTACATCTTCAGTTATAAAAGTAGTATCTGGAGTACCCCAAGGTAGCCATTTGTCACCACTGCTTTTTACCATATTTATGAATGATCTTATTAAAGTAATCCGGTATTCCCGGGGCATTCTCTTTGCGGATGATGGCGGTAAAAGGTGGTTTCAATATAATACCACTATGACTCAAAGGGTTAACTATTTTTAAAATTATTGAAGTTTCAGGTTTAGGGCAGGAGGAACGCTGGAAGGTGGAGTATTATTTTTAGCCCCACGCACTTCCTCTCCCGCCCTTATTTTTAAACTCTTATAATTTTAAAAATAGTTGTCCGAAACTGGTTATCAAACTAGTCAAAATTGCAAGTACATTATTCTCAGCTTAAAAAGCTAATAAAAAATATGCTATAAGAAAAACTAAGCCGGGGAGGAGGTAAAAAAACGGATGGAAAATTGGGATCACACTATATAAAAACAATATAAAACAATAAAAAAAAAATGTAATTTATTTTTCAACCCTATTGAATATTAGGTGGCTCATGATACAATAATAATCCTGTATATTTTTGTTTTAACGGTGTTATTAAAATAAAAGACAAACTTAAAAGTGAGAAAACATGTATTTTTTTTGTATGACACATCTAACACAAGATATATGCATACGGTTTTATTATCGTGGACATCATATGTTGTTTCATAATATTGTACCTATAGCACCTATAGTATCTAGTGTTAAATCTCTCTTCATATATTTGTGATTTTAATTTTGTTCGGATAAGTTTTTCTTCACCAGTACAGAGATAATAGTATATGAAGTTCGTATAATCTGAAAAGAAAACATTTAAAAATGTTAAATTCTAAAACGGAAACACAATAGATGGTACCACGTATTATAAAATGTCATCGATGTAGTTTCCTATGCGTATTATGTAGCAAAATACAGCGGTATTCGTTTTGATAATATTTTAAGATTTTAAACACTACAAGTAATAATAAATAACATAATTATTATTTCTTTATAATAAGGTACCACGTCCATTATAAAATGTCATCAATATACAGGGTGATCAACTTATCGTGGACCACTCAATATCTCACTGGTTTTAATAAGAAATTTAATTTTTTCTTTGCATAATAACACTATGTCAAGAAAAAATGTAATTTCTAATTAAAACCAGTGAGATATTGAGTGGTTCGCGATAATTTGATTATATTGTAGTTTCCTAATAGGGGTAAATAATTATTGGAAGTTCGTCCCGTTTGATTACCCTGACGGTCCAGGAAATTTGGGAACTTATGTTTTGCGCTGTCGGAATTGAGTTTGCCCACTAAATTATATAAAAATATTGTTATATACATACACTTGCAAAAATCATTAAATCAACGTTTTTGTTCGGCGTTATCGTTAACGTCTTCATATTAGCACTGTTCGTCGCCATAGTCAACAATAGCAACTTTTGGAAAGATAAATCTTGATCCAACCAATTGCAACTGTATAACGAGAAATTCATCGAGTTTACCTGTAACCAAACGAGATAGGTATTTTATGTCATACTAAAATATGTATTTTATAAATTTGACATTTTCGTTTTTACATATCGCAAAGGAACGATAGGCAAAAAACAAATCATTATGATACTATAGTGTCCAAGAAAATTGTATTATAGGTGTGATATTGTAAAATAAATTAAAATTAACCTGATGGTCCACAAGTCCGCAAAACTTAGTTAAGATGAACAACCTTAGTACGCCGTACATCGCGGTACAAAAATATTTCATAGACAGTACCGACATAATCGGCATGCCGTCAAAATAATTCTGTTAAATGTTTATTACATATCAGCGTACTAATACAAAGACAATAATTAAGTATAACAATATTTAAGTATATTACCGCTACATAGGCATATGTAAAACAAATGAATATGCAAGCAGAAGTTCCAAGCTGACATACTATTATGGGCCGAATAGTATCGAACAACTCTCTCATTACACTGAAAAAACCAACGAGAAAAATGTATAATAAATAAAGCGAGACCCCTTCCATCTTAGCTGATATCAAATGTGGTATAGTAATAACTTAACTCACGATATGACTTTGGCGTGATCCGAAATAATCATTTTGAATTGTTTGATTAACATTGCCGATTTGTCTGAATTACAAGTGAACGCTGTTGATGAAAATTATCGGTTTAGGAAGTATAGAAAAACAATACTCTGGTGTGTAGATATTTAATTAATGCGGGCACATACTTTCAGTTGTTTCCAATCCCAACGAGCTATACGCCAAAGCGATCGTTTTCAGATGCGCTACAATTGACCAGCAAAAAATAACGAGCACCGAGTCGAATAGCACATAGCAAAAAGAACATTGCGTTAATACAATGGCTTCGATAATGTAAACAATCGGAGACAATTTGTTGTACGTGCCGACGTTCAACGGATATAGCAAAATGTTGAGAACGCTGCTTTTGTAAGTCACCGTGTCGCCCTGTAGATTTCGTACCGTATAATCAATGCTAAACGCCGGGTAGATAAAAAAAATCAAAAGTATCGCGAAACTCAGTGTCGCGTATATGTCTGTGATAGTCATCGACTTGTTTTTGTAATACTTCGCTGTGCTCGTCTTGTAATGGCGGTAGGACGAGAAATCGTCGCGCATTATGTCGAAACATTTCCAAATGACTTGCGATCTCTGACCTACTCGGATGACGTTCAAAAACGTGTTGAAACCGCCAACGAACAGCATCCAACAGTTCAGCCACTGGTTAAAGTCGTTGGTCCAACCGACGAGTCCGGTCACGCAGAAAATCAAAAATGTCCCGTTGAATATTGCCGCTAAAATATGAGCCAATCGATAAAGATTACACCCCCCCAACGTAATCGCACCGTCTGTTTCAATTGGATTCAGCACTTGATACAGTCCGGTTAACTTTAACAATCTCACGTTTGTGATAAACGATTTGTCTTCGTTTTTGCGGGTAGCCATTTTTTTTTTATTCGGTGATATCTAAAGAAAAATTTGGTATAGAATTCATGCAGCAAACTAACCGATAATATTTTCACTGTAATTTTTAACAATTTTTGTCCTATTCACACGTGACTGGTCGATAACCAGTTTTAGGTAACCATTTTTTAAGTTATTGCAGATTCGAGTTTAAAGGCTGGAGAAAGATTGTGAATAGTATAATTTTTATCTGTGCGCACTACCCGCCTGTACTTCCCCTTCCTGCTTAACTTTTGAACTCATAAAACTGTAAAAATAGTTGTTCAAAATTATAACTGGTTGTTCATCAGTCAAAATGTTTAGTACATTATTCTCAATGTAATAAGTTAATGAAATGTATGCGTCACCATTTAAGTATCAAAATAAAGAAAACGAAATAAAAATTATGGTTAATTGAGATCACGTTGTATAAAAACAATACAAAAAAAATGTAATTTCTTTTTAAACCCTATGAGATATTAAGCGGTTTTGGATAAAAATGATCACCTGTACAACTACAAATGTATAAAACATATTCTATATCACATGAACATATTTTGTTTGTTAGAAATACGTTACTTTCACGAGATCAGGAGATAATTCCAGAATTACTCGAGCTTGAACTTTGAGAGCGAACTTGCAACGAGTAACAATGTATCTATGTGGCCGACAAGCATAGAATGCATAAAGCAAAGATTGACAAACGGCCAACCCAACATAACGAGCAGGAGTAAAAATAGTAATTAATCGTTATCGTGTATGATGAATAAGAAATGTGGTAAAAAAAGTGGAAAAGTGCATTGTTACTCGTCGATAGACGGTAATTACAAGTTTTAATATTTAGTTTCATGCATGTACAATAATAATATATTGAAATAAAGCTGGCGTGGTGGGTGCATATTTTAGCATTAGGCAAGCGGCACTTGCCTTCATTTTTTAATATATAATTTTTTAATTATAGTTTTCTGTAAGGCCATATAAAATATTCATCTTAATTAACCCTTGGGAAATTTTTTCCGATAATTTTAGATGCGGTGTATTTATTATTTAGGCATTTCCTGTCGGTCGGTAAATCGATGAACTAGAAAAAACCAAAATCAAAAATTGATAACTGACCTGGCTGTTATAGTTTAGCAATGATCGACAAACCCAACAATACGAATAGGAGCAATAAAGGCCAGATTAGCTTGCTCGTGTTTGATTAATACAAAATATGGCAAAAATGAACTTGAAAAAGTGGAGTTAAATTATTTTGAGTTCCAAACTTGTATTAACTATTCAGTGATGGACGATAATTATAGGATTAATATTTATTTTATTTTCACGATAAGTATTCTAAATAAAATGTTGTGAATAACTTAATAAAACATTACATTTAACTTTTTTATAACCAACACAGCGAGGATAGAACATAGGCCTTAGAAGGAATGAGGAGATTAGACAGCTATTTGCTTTATAGGAATTGATAGTCTAACTGTTAGTGATATAATTTGAATAATTTTTAAAATGATAGTTTTTAACTGAACGCTAATTATTAGACACTAAAAAAAGTAAATATTTTTAGTGATTATAGGTCAATCTCCATTTGTATCTACGGGGAATCACTACGGTTACCAAATAATGTATATGCATTTATTCAACTTGCAAGATAATTCACATGAGTAAATATCTTTTAAGCAAAACAACTCCAATGAAAAACTACATTTTCATGGGTACATTTTGTGTTGTTTTAGTTTGGTTTATTTACTATAAATCAACAAATGTTATAAACGGTAATAAACATTATTACAACCGCGAACACACGCAGCCCCTCGTGTGCGCCAGAACTTTTCAGGTATAATAATTTAACTAAGAAACATATTTTCTTTGTTTATATTGTTTTCTAGATAACTATTGAACAATTTAATGCATTTTGTAATAGTAACATTTTCAGGTTATTTAATGTAAAATTACTTCTCTAATTATGACTCTAGCCTTGCTCTTCACAAATGTCTGTTTTATGACATTCACATTGGGAAGAACCAATGAATTGGATCCATTAAAGGTAATATTTATTTACTGATATAATTCCCAATATACTCGCTCAGTGAGAAATTCAGAAGTTTCAGAAGCTAAAAAATTGTTCTTCTTTTCTCGTGTCTTGTTAAAAGCAAAAGCTTCATATACTTAATTTTGTTAAACCTGTAATCACTACATAAATATTAACATTTTTAAAACATTATTTTCATTATACTTGCTATTATATTTAAACAACATCACTTTGTGGCACCAATCGTATCTCGTGCTTAACGTGGCATCCAAGTACTTACAGTCTTTAATTATTTTTTACTGTTTGCTCTTCTCATCATCGTGGTCATTAAAAATGATTTCTTTTTTTTTTAAATTACCTCAGTTTTATTTCGTTACGTTGTCCATCCTCGAGCTATATTTGTTGTGTCCACTTAAAATTCTACTGATGTATCTAGATCACCTGCGTGTCCTGGAAACTATTCTGGATTATTATAGCACCAATAATTATTTCATCTGTCTATAGTTCTACAACTACTATTTCTTTAAGGCAAGGATAAACAATACCGGGGACAGGGCAATCTAATCTCAACTACATATTACTTACCTAATATCCACATTAACAATGTTCATCACATTTCCAAACCTATTAAAACTATAAGGGTAGATAATTTTAAAGGAACCCGAATTCAGGCAATTTGTAAGCAGTAAATTAATTTGTTACGTACAATCATTTTTAGTATGAGAGAATGTGAATGACTGTCCCTATTTGTTTGTATTAGTATAAGTTAAATAAGAAAATAAGAGGAACATTGTAAAGGTAAGAGGAGCATTTGACATCTAAACGATTTGATACCCGGTGATTACACTCACCATAAAGTTGAGTCTTGAGATTACTTTCTAATGTACATATTGTAATTTTAGACAGCTACAGTTTGTAACTAAGATCCTAATTTAAGTGCATTTTTTTTCTTTAGTTACAGACAAGTACGGATTGGGTGTCCAGTGAAATCATTTACGACAAAGATTTCCTTGATGTTATTAATGAATTCACCGTAGTTTTCCATTTCAGTAGCGCCTTAACCGTTTCTTCCTCATTTCTACGCTTTACGTGACCAATATATTGTATCCGCTAGCCACGTATAAACCTACTGGCTGGTGCTAGTCCCAACTCTTCTAGCTATTAACTTATATTAATTTTTTAGGCCATTGAAATGGAAATAAACAGACCAGACGATTCGGAATATTCATATTTTGACCTAATGAATTGGTTATATTTTTTTGAAATGGTTAAAATTAAAAATTGTGGTTATTTGCTAAAGTCGGCTGATGATACTTTTCCGGTAATATTAGTATAAAATATAATTTAAAAAGCATAAATATTAACCGTTTTGTTTAATTTCAAGCATCAAGTTAAGAAAGTATTGATGGAAAGAGAGTGGTCACCTAAGCTTGTTGATGATCTTGTTAAAAAATATAATCTAAGCAACTGGCCCCCTGGTATATCAGACGAGGAAATATGTAATAAGGAAAAGGAGAGGCTTATAAAGAACTACATTTGTAGACGTATTCCGGGTTTCCTCGAAGACAATCAAGAAGAAGCAGTAATCGTGTTAGCTGCTGATAACCCGCATATGCCTGCTGATACGATCGCTGAACCTGGATTTTTGATGTTTTTAAAAAAGGGAGCGTTGTATTATACTAATGATGATAAACTTAAAGGTTTAGAAAAATGCTTCGATTTTGTAGAAGTTCTTAGATGGGATTTATTGATAACATCACCTGATAACTCCCTTATGGTAATTTTTTAATAAAAAAAAAAAATAATAAAATAAAATAATAACCGTTGTTTTCATTTAAAGGAGAGCGCTCATCATCAATTGATACGGGAAAATTGGCTCCGTAGGCATGTGGACGCTATTACTGGAAGATATAGTCAAAGTAGCTGGCCGTCTGGTATATCAGGAACACAACTAAATGATTACGCAAAGAGGAGTCTTATAAAACATTATATTTGTAGACGTATTCCGAGTGTTCTCAGTGGCAATCAAGAAGAAGCAGTAATCGTGTTCGCTTCTGATAATAAGCATATGCGTGCTGATATGATCGCTCATCCTGGATTTTTGATGACATTCAAACCGGGAGCATTGGATTCTTTAGGTTATGATGAATTCAAAAGTGTGCCAGATACCTTAGAATCAGTACAAATTAGTAAATGGGATTTGTTGCTAACGTCGCCTGACAATTGTTTATGGGTAATTTTTGCATAAAAAACGTATTTGATTAAAAAAAAAATTAACCTCTGTTATCATTTTAAGGACCGCGTGAATTCACTATTATTTAAAAGAAAAATTCCATATCGACTTACGAGGGCTATTTTAGAAAGATATAGTAAAAAAAACTGGCCACTTGGTACATTAAGTGCACTATTACAACATGACAAAGAAAAGAAGATGCTTTTAAATAAATATGTATGTAGGCGTGTTCCGGGTATTCTTAGTGATAATAAAGAAGAAGCAGTAATCGTGTTCTCATCTGATAATACCCATATGCCTGCTGATATGATTGTTAAGCCAGGATTTTTGATGATATTCAATCCGGTAGCGTCATCAGTCCAGCAATCTTTTAAAAACATTTTGCTATCACCTTTTACGAGTCGTACTTTAAAATAATTAAATTTATAATGCTTTAAATAATTTAAAAGTTTACTAATACTGTATACTGTATAGTTTTATGTAATCTTCCATTAAATATAAATTAAAATCACATACATAATTTAGAAATCATTACTTTTTTGCATGTTAAAAAAAAAAACAAAGCCTTATTCGTTGTAAAGAAATACTTTATCAGATATCCGAATTTCAAACAACAGGTTTTTTAATAAAAACAATTATTCGCGGTCTTTTAACCTACTCAATGTTAAGAGGTAGGGATATGTTTTTTCATTATTATTTTTATTGTTTAATTTTTTATCGTTGTGTAAAATTAATATTTAATAATATATTCCGATAAAACATCCAACTGTTATTCTAAATATTTGTTTTATAAAAATGAATACTTCAATACAATATTTTTAATATTAAATGAATATAAAGCTTATTATTTTGTAATGTGTAATAAATTATAACATAGTAGTAAATTCTGCTGATAATGACGTAATTATACTTTTTTGATAATTACATTTGAATAGTTCTAAATCAATAGTTTTATTATTATTATTAAATTTAAGTAACTCTAAATATTATAAGGTTATATACTAAGTAAACAAAGTATATACTTATTATGGTATAAAACAAACCATGATGTTTGAGGCAAAAAACAGTTAAACTACTAAAAAGCGCTAATTTTATATTCCGATTTCAGAATATTTGTTTCGCTAATATCTTATTCAATTAGAATTTATAAAATAATGACTTTTTCACAAAAATAATAATAATTTATTATATGATGATTATATTTTGAATATAATTTGCTAGAATGAGTTTAGGTTAACACATGAACAGAAACTATTTATTAAGCGTCAGTTTGCAAAATTAGCTAAGAAACAATACAATATAAATGTACATATAATGACCAATTAAATGTGTATAAAATAACATGCAATACCTACACAATTAATTAACGTGTAATATAATTGACTTGTGCTAGCTTAGGTAAAGAAGTCTCTTTTGCATGTCAGATCCAATTTAAATAAACTCTTTAGCTCACTTCTTACAATTTTATACTATGTAATTAAACGTTACCTTGCAGAAGCTGAGGTTTCCACTGAGCCACACCATGCCTCCAAAATAAAATCGTTTAACTTGTTATTTCCAAGAAAATCAAATACTAAATAGCAATTTTGACGTAACTAAGTTATCAACTTTTTGAGCGTGAGAAATCAATTGGGCCCACCCCTAAAACAAAATCCTGGCTACAACAGTTGTTTTAATTAAGGTGAAATTAAGCCAAGGGTTACTGAGCTTATATTATACCAATAGATTGCTTCACATCATCATTGTCAATGATAAATAATTGTTTTTGGGAGTTTAGAATTTTAGCAGTAGTAACATATGTGTTATCTACAGACTGTATGTATCCAGGTACTAAGATCGTCTATTTTTAAATATCATACAGTAACCTTTTTTGAAAAAAAGACTAGTGTATTATAAATGTTAAGTACAAAATCATATATCTGCAACATAGCTTCAAATACAAATAATACCATACGATATTTTACGGTGTTTTGTTTATCAAAAACAAGTATTTTTTTTATCATATTTTGTTTTGTTATATTTGTGTGGGTACCTGTTTAATGTTTGAACAAAAGTTTGCCTAAAGTTAAAATATAAATTCTGAGGGGGGAAAAAAGGAACCACCAAGTTTTGAAAACGACCAAGTTATTAAAAATTCATCCGTTATAACGGAAACTAAAACTACAGTGCCTTTTGAATACAATAAAACCGATTATCTGACACATAAATTTATAAAATACACTAACGTTCTCTATTCCAAATTAAAGCCCCTCGATGTATGCTATGTTAATTTTTTTTATAAAGGAAACGAAGAATTAAACGTGACGTTTTTCCCTAGCACAGAAATACGGCTCCCGAGTACAAGGGACTAATCCAAGACCAGAAGGAACCCCGAACTCATGTTTCAATTGTTTGAAGTTATTCAAAGCTTATAATATTTGATTATATTATTAATTTAATAATAAATTCTTATGTACTAGTACTAGTTAGTTGTATACTATGTAAGCATTAAAAAAAACACAAACCACAAAACCGACGAATACAATTCAAAAAACAACTTGTTATCGAAAAAAAAGACCATATAATATTATGTTATATTATTTGTAAATTTTGGATAACGCGAAATAGATTTATTATAAATATTGTATTTTAGAGCTATAAAAATTGTTTTTGTACAACATTACAGTTATTATCGACAACAAGTATTTGTCATTTGTTTACGTTACAACAGACATTCTAGAAAACTACTAGGTTTTTGTTTTTAATATAATACAGAAATGTCAACAAAATAATACATATTAAAAATGTATTATTTTTTGTTTTAAATAACTTACAGGTGCAATTCTTTTACATTTTGTATTGTATAGTTTTTACACTAAATTAAAAAATAAAATAATTTGACAAAAAACTGAGTAAACCCAATTAAGAGTATCCACACTTCGTGTAGATACATCAATACACGGATTTGACCTAATAATTATATGATTATTTCAGATCTACAACCTCCTTGTCATATATGATGATAATATAGTTGTTCTTGGATTAAAGTGGTATCCACAAGTCGATTCTCTCAGCTACAAGTACCGACCAAATTCGGTAAAATTCAGTAAACGAGCCATACTATCCGAAATCGCGAGAATATACGATCCACTCGGACTCCTCTCGCCAGTTTCTACGGATCTGAAAAGATTAATAAAATATCTTTTCTGGATTTTCAGTGTCAACTCGTAGATACACTGCGGCTGCATACGCTGCTTCCGAGGCGTCACTGAATCCATGTAATCCGTACTTAGCGTTTGGACGAGTTACCATGCGGGGAATTTGTAAGGAAGCTAACAAAGGTAGTTCTTGGTGATACTGCTTCCAAGCTGTTGCCGCATCTTCGGGTATCGGTTCGTCCCAGTCTACTTTTACTAACCAAAGATATTTTGTTAATCTTTTCAGATCCGTAGAAACTGGCGAGAGGAGTCCAAGTGGATCGTATATTCTCGCGATTTCGGATAGTATGGCTCGTTTACTGAATTTTACCGAATTTTGTTGGTACTTGTAGCTGAGAGAATCAACTTGTGGGTCCCACTTTAATCCAAGAACATGTGTATATTCTGATTCGTGTTCTTTGAATGTAACTGGTGTGGGTAGTGGCAGCCCAAGTAATTCCCGAACAATAGTCTTAATTGTAAAATGTTCTGGCCAAACGTTTTTTAGTAGTATTAAAATATCTGGCCTTAATCGACTTACTGGCTCTCATAATTAAATTTCCGTGGTTTGCCAGTAAGTAAGTAAGTAAGTGTCTACCTAACAAATTAATTTGACTATCCTTATATCCTAATATATCCTTATATATGTATCCTGCAACTTGATGTATCTACATGAAAAACAAAACTTTTTTTTTGATTCATAATCATTTCATCATTCTAGTTAATATGTAGCAAACTTCTGTACTATCTATTCTCGCACAATTACTTTTTATTGACTTCGTATTATTCATTTTGAATTACGAAAAAATTTGATTTTAAATAGTATTTATATGTTTTTCAATTTAAGTATTGATACATTTTTCAAAAATGTTTGTGTTTTCTTAATGTATCATACATTCATAGATCGTTGTAATTTATATAAATTAATTGAGTTATGTATTATTTATTTTTGTGTTTATCAAATAAACAATTTTATTTTTGCCTCACATTTGATTCCAATAGTCCTATCATATACACCCACCAAATTTAAAAAATATTTACTTAGCACTATGTATGAAATATTTAAAGATTAAAAATATAAAATACAGAAATGAATATGTTAGAATTATTTTAAATAGAAATCGTCAGAAATTGAAATGCTCCTGGGGAACGAGTCCTCTTAAATGACTTATAAGTACATGAGCAGAAAGATATTTTGCACGTGTATTATTCAAATAACATGTTTTCGTATTAGACTAAAAAAATATGAAGGCGAACTAAATACGAATTTTATCGATTTGAATAAACATACAAATCAACAGATATATTGTTACTAGTACAAATTTTATTAAAGCGATACCAAATAGTCTGATTTAATATACTATAGGAATGCTTGTTGATAAGATACTTACGAATAAACAAGTTTATACTTAACAGCAAAAATATATTTCAAACCTTGTGAACCATATAAATCGTATAATAATAGTGTTCCAGGAACAAATTCTAAATATCGTACCAAATGACATAACTTAACATCAACATGTTCTTAATTAACCTATGTTACAAGTTTAAACTTACAATTAGTGAAGCTATCGGGGTATTTATTTTTTAATTTGACATTTTCATGTCTTAGCTCTGGCAAGTGACCGAAAAAAGTGTTACCAAAAAAGCGTTCTTTACAAAAACGTTACCAAAAATAATAAAACAATTTTCAGCCGAGCCTGCAACCAAGATAGAATATTTTAATGTCTCCTTGAAGTACCGAATAAATTCCGGATAAATACGTTAGGTTAGGTTAGCGAATCACACAAGTCGAAAGGTTACAAAAAGGTATAATTGACGAAAGTTACTCAGCATTACTACTCCTAGTATCTATGGTGGCTAGTATATAATACATATCAAGTTTTTGGCTAATATTGTAGTGTTTAATATCTGGCTTAAAGCACATCCTAGAGAATTTGGGCCCTTAAACTATTTTGAATTTATCATTTAGTTCTAATTTGAACGTTGAACGTACAAAATATCCCCTATCTTCCACCGCAACTGAAAAATAAATTCAATGTAATTTAACAGGCCTTATTTCCTATGAATTGTTTAAGGCCAGATAATATGAAATCATTAAAATATGAGCCAGAAACTTGATATGTTTACTAGCCACCTTAGATACTAGCTCACTAATATACTATTCCATTATCTATAATTCCACCACTACTCTAAATTTATTCGGTACTTCAACGAGACAAGAAAATGCTCTTTCGCGGTTGCAGACTCGGCTGAAAAACATTTATTAATAAATTCTTACAGACAATGTCCAATTTAAAATTGAACTAACCTAACCTAAGGCAATTAAACTACGGTAGAACATGACACACTAGCATGACATGCTAGTGTAGAACTTTTCTACATTAATAACAACTGCAATGATGCAATCATTATGAATCATAAATAAAGTTTTTTTCTGTTCTAAACATAATACAGATACATCAAGATGCAGGATATAAGGATTTTTGTATAATATTGGTAATAATGTTCTTTTTGTTTCAATTTCTGTTTATACAAAAATAAGCATTCGTTATTCACAATGTGTGGTGTAACGTAAACAAATGACTAATACGTGTTGTTATTATTATATACTTTTAAGTTTAAACATTATAAGAACTGTAATGTTTTACAAAAACAATTTTCATAGCTCTAAAATACATTATTTATGATAAATCTATTAATTCTGTCCTGTGTTTTTGAAATGTATGCTTAGTATAGACCTCTAAGGCCATCAGGTTTTAAGTCATTTTCAAACTTTTCTATAAAACCGTTTACACTGAAATCTGAAAACCATACATTTATTTAAGCTGACATACTTATTTTACACACGTAAATGTGTTAAATGACTATATATTGTTAATGTTTGGTTAATAAATGCCTATATGAGCATTCATACTAATTCAATAGCAAAACAGTTTTATCGTACATTACCATATTTAGCGTTATAGCATAAAACGTTTTGTAGAGATTGAGTAAAGTTGAAACTTCTGTTTAGTTAATAATAGTTTTTAGAGTTTTGTTTTTTACAACAGCACAACAATGCACGCTGTCATACATCGGTCAATTGTGACATTTTACCTGTGTTGGAATTTGGTTAATTCCCATCCATCTACATCTACAAGCAAGGTAAAACTAAAGTAACAATTTTTAAAAACTCCAAACCGAGTGATTTATTTTTCAACTTACTTACTACAGCGTTAGATACATATTTGACACCCTTAATAGTAGAATAATGGCTTAGTTTTTTAATTTTAAGAGAACATCCATCAATTGTCACATTATCCCTGTGTTGAACTTAGGATAAGGCCAATTTTTTTAAATTTTCAAACGAAGTAAATTTTTTTCCTACTTATTTACAATACCATTAAATCATCTTACTTTGCGCTGAACCCACTGTAATAGCTTTTAAGAGGGAGGGGTAAAATAAAAAATAAATCACTTCTAGACAATTTAAATTTGGGGCATTGTTCAAGTAAATGGTCATCTGTTTAAAATATTCCTTGTTAAACACAATGTACAGAGTGTCTAAAAAAAAATGGTGGGGTTTAAAACAGCTGTAGGTTGTGAAGTATTCGATCTACATTGTTCTGGTAGGGCTTGAATGAAAAAGAGAGTTGTCAAGTTTCCAATGATTAGTACTCGATCTTTCACAGTCGTAACTGAATAACGCTTTGCGAACTCGATAACTTCTGTTGTACGGGTGCTATCTTAACAAACTGAACATTGAAGGCTGGCGACTCAAACGGGAACGTGGAGAGACATTAAGTGACAGTCATTCGAAATTTGACAATATATTCTTTCATTCTAGCCCTACCAGAGCGCTGTAGGTCTAATACTTCACAACCTACAGCCGTTTGGAATCTCACCATTCTTAACCCAACCATTATTTTTAAAACACCCTGTATAGCATACAAAAATTGAAATTTTCCAAAGAACAGGACGACTTTTTCATCTTCTTCTGCTCGCATTTATTACTCTTTAAGAGTTTTCGCTGCCATCACGATCTGCCTCCATTATGAATGTTATGAGTGTTATCGTTATCCACTCTAGTACTCCTAGTTTCTTAAAAATTCCTTCCATCTCTTACTAGGCCACCCGCAAAGTCTCTTCCTTGTAATTTTCCATTTCAGTACCGCTTTAACCGTTTTTTCCTCATTTCTACGCTTTACGTGACCAATCTATTGTATTCACTGGCCACGTATAAAGCTACTGACTGGTGCTATTTCCAACTCTTTTAGCTATTAACTTTTATTGATTATTTAGGCCACTGAAATGGAAATAAACACACCGGATGGTCCGGAATATTCATATAATGACCTAATGAATTGGGCATATTTTTTTGAAATGGTTAAAATTCAAAATTGTGGTGATTTGCTTAAGTCGGCTGATGATACTTTTCCGGTAATATTAGTATAAAATATCATTTTAAAAATATAATTATAAACCGTTTTGTTTAATTTCAAGCATCAAGTTAAGAAATTATTGATGGAAAGAGAGTGGTCACCTAAGCTTGTTGACGATCTTGTTAAAAAATATAATCAAAGCAACTGGCCCCCTGGTATATCAGACGAGGAAATATGTAATGACGAAAAGGAGAGACGTATAAAAAATTACAATTGTAGGCGTATTCCGGGTTTTCTCAAAGGCAATCGAGAAGAAGCAGTAATCGTGTTAGCTATTGATAACGTGCATATGCCTGCTGATACGATCGCTGAACCAGGGTTTTTGATGTTTTTAAATCAGGGAGCGTTGTATTATACTAATGATGATAAACTTAGAGGTTTAGAAAAATGCTTTGATATTGTAGAAGTTCTTAGATGGGATTTATTGATAACATCACCTGACAATTCCCTTATGGTAATTTTATAATAAAATGAAATTGTAAAAAACTAACCGTTGTTTTCATTTAAAGGAGAGCGCTCATCATCAATTGACACGGCAAAATTGGCTCCCTAGAAATGTGTATTCTATTATTGGAAAATACAGTCAAAATAACTGGCCATCTGGTATATCGGGCACACAATTACATGATGGCGAAAAGATGAGTCTCTTAAAAAATTACATTTGTAGACGTATTCCGAGTGTTCTCAGTGGCAATCAAGAAGAAGCAGTAATCGTGTTCGCTTCTGATAATATGCATATGCCTGCCGATATGATCGCTCATCCTGGATTTTTGATGGCATTTAAACAGGGAGCATTGTATTCTTTAGGTTATGATGAATTCAAAAGTGTGCCAGATACCTTAGAATCAGTACAAATTAGTAGATGGGGTTTGTTGCTAACGTCGCCTGATAATTATTTATGGGTAATTTTTGCATAAAAAACAAATTTGATTGAAAAAAATAGTAACCACTGTTATCGTTTTAAGGACCGCGTTAATTCTCTATTATTTAAAAGAAAAATTCCATATCGACTTACAAGGGCTATTTTAGAAAGATATAGTAAAACAAACTGGCCACTTGGTACATTGAGTGCACTTTTACAATATGACGAAGAAAAGAAGATGCTTTTAAATAAATATGTATGTAGGCGTATTCCGGGTGTTCTCAGCGATAATCAAGAAGAAGCAGTAATCGTGTTCGCTTCTGATAATACGCATATGCCTCTTGACATGATTGTTGAGCCAGGATTCTTGATGATGTTCAATCCGGTAATGTTATCAATCAGCAATGTTGTTGACAATTTTTTCTATCACCTTTTTAGAAATCTAACGTTTTAATAATATAATTTATAACGTTTAAACAATTTGAAAGTTTCATAATACTGTATATTGTATGGTGTTCAGATAACTTGCAATCAAATATAAAGTAAAAACACTTTTCTATTATTTTGAATTTTTTTATGAAATCGAGGAACACTATTAATATGTTTAAAAATATGCAAATGAGTAATAAATTTGCACGGAAAATTCTTTAAAATTAGTAAATTGTTAGTAAACAATTTACGTAAAACAAAAAAATGTAATTCTTTCACCCAAAAAGAATAAGAAGTTACATACTTGACACTCTTATAAGAAGGAAACTAGTTTATTATTTTATTTATTGTTTACCAATGATTATATTAATGGTCATCTGTTTAAATTATTCCGTGGTACATTAAACACAATGCATAGTGTATTAAAATCTAATTTTATGAGAGAACATGAAGAATATATAGTATTTTTTTTTTCTTTTCTATATTGGAAATTCTCCATACACATTTTGGTTAGACCTATCAACTTCATTGAGATACCATACTCCATCCATTATACAGAATCTCCGATGCACAAAAACAGAACGACTATTTAGTATTTTTCCGTCCGTTAACTTAAAATAGATTTTTATTCAGTATTCCTTTTTGATAATTATTAACGTAAGATCGATAATTTTAGGCAATTAATATGGAAATTGACAGACCGCACTTTTCCGATTATTCAATACATGACCTAATGAAATGGGTATATTATTTTGAAAAAGTTAAAATTCAAAATTGTGGTTATTTGCTAACGTCGGCTGATGATTCTTTTACGGTAATATTAGTACAATACATCATTTTAAAAATATAAATATTAACCGTTGTTTTAATTTCAAGCATCAAGTTAAGAATGTATTGATTAAAAGAATGTGGTCAACTCAGCTTGTGGACGAACTTGTTGAAAAATATAATCTAAGTACCTGGCCATCTGGTATATCGAGCGAGGAAATATGTAATGATGAAAAGGAGAGACGTATAAAAAATTACAATTGTAGGCGTATTCCGGGTTTTCTCAAAGGCAATCGTGAAGAAGCAGTAATCGTGTTAGCTATTGATAATCCGCATATGCCTGCTGATACAATCACTAAACCAGGATTTATGATGTTTTTAAATCCGGGAGCAATGTATTATAGTAATGATGATGAATTTGAATGTGCAGAAAATTGCTTTGATATAGTTGAAGTTCTTAGATGGGATTTATTGATAACATCACCTGACAATTCCCTTATGGTAATTTTATAATAAATTGAAATTGTAAAAAATTAACCGTTGTTTTCGTTTAAAGGACAGCGTTGATCATCAATTGCTACGGCAAAATTGGCCCCGTAGTAATGTAGACGCTATTACTGGAAGATATAGTCAATGTAGCTGGCCATCTGGTATATCGGGCACACAACTACATGATGGCGAAAAGATAAGTCTATTAAAAAAATACATATGTAGACGTATTCCTAGTGTTCTCAGTTGTAATCAAGAAGAAGCAGTAATCGTGTTCGCTTTTGATAATACGCATATGCCTGCCGATATGATCGCTCATCCTGGATTTTTGATGGCATTCAAACCGGGAGCATTGTATTCTTTAGACTTTGATGAATTTAAAAGTGTGCCAGATACCTTGGAGCAAGTAGAAGTTCTTAGATGGGATTTGTTGATAATGTCGCCTGACAATGATTTATGGGTAATTATTGCATAAAATAACGAATTATAAAAAAAATTTAACCGTCGTTTTCGTTTAAAGGACCGCGTTGATTATCTACTGGGGAAAATAGATTTTCCATATCGACTTACGAGGGCTATTTTAGAAAGATATAATATAAATAGCTGGCCATCTGGTATATCGGGTACACAATTGCAATATAATGAAGAAAAGAAGATACTTTTAAATAAATATATATGTAGGCGTATTCCGGGTGTTCTCAGTGATAATAAAGAAGAAGCGTTAATCGTGTTTGCTTCTGATAATACGCATATGCCTCCTGATATGATTGTTGAGCCAGGACTTTTGATGATATTCAATCCAGTAAAAATATGTTTAAGCAATGTTGTTGAGAACATTTTGCTATCACCATTTACGAGTCTTACTTTAAAATAATTTAATTTGTAATGCTTTAAATAATTTAAAAGTTTATTAATACTGTATACTATATGGTTTTATGTAATCTTCCATTAAATATAAATTAAAATCACATACATAATTTTAATATCATTACTTTTTTGCATGGTAAAAAAAAAACAAAGCCTTATTCGTTGTAAAACAAATACTTTATCAGATATCTATATTTAAAACAACAGGGTTTTAAATAAAAACAATTATTTGTGGTATTTTAATCTACTCAATGTAAAGAGGTAGGGATATGTTTTATTGTTTCAAATGTTTAAATTTGTATCATTGTGTAAAATTAAAATATAATAATATATTCCAATAAAACATCCAACTTAATTATTATTCCAAAGATTTGTTTTATAAAAATGAATACCGTAATACAATATGTTAAATATAAAATGAATATAAAGTTTATTATTTTATGATGTGTGATAAATTATAACATAGTAATAAATTCTGCTGATAATGATGTAATTATACTTTTTTGATAATTACATTTGAATAGTTCCAAATCAATAGTGTTATTATTATTATTAAATTTAAGTAACTCTAAATATTATAAGGTAATATACTAAGTAAACAAAGTGTATACCTATTATGGTGTAAAACAAACCATGATGTTAACCGTTGTTTTCATTTTAAGGAAAGCGCTGATCATCAATTGATACGGAAAAGTTGGTCCCGCGGAAGTGTGGACGCTATTACTGGAAGATATAGTAAAAGTAGTTGGCCATCTGGTATTTACCACGAGGTAATATGTAATTGGGAAAATGAGAGACCTATCAATAATAACAATTTTAGAGGTATTTTGGGGTTTCTCACTTGCAATCGAGACGCAATGGGAAGTCTATTAAAAAAATACATATGTAGGCGTATTCCGGGTGTTCTCAGTGATAATCAAGAAGAAGCATTAATCGTGTTCGCTTCTGATAATACTCATATGCCAGCTAATATGATTACTGAGCCAGGAATTGTGATGATATTCAATCCAGTAACAGTATATTTCAACAATTCTGTTGAGAACATTTTGCTATCACCTTTTACAAGTCTTACCTTAAAATAATTTAATTTCTTATACTTTAATTAATTTAAAAATTTCTTAATTCTGTACACTGTATAGTTTTAAATTAACTTCCATGAAATATAAAGTAAAATCACATACATAATTTTAAAATCATTACTTCTTTGCATAGTAAAAAAAAAAAAAAAAAACATAGCCTCATTCGTTGTAAAATAAATACTTTATCAGATATCCGAATAAAACAACAATTTTTTAAATAAAAACAATTATTCGTAATCTTTTAACCTACTCAATGTAAAGAGGTAGGGATATGTTTTTTCATAATTGTTTTAAATGTTTAATTTTTTTAAATATAAATTTTATATAATACAAATAATAATGTATTTCGATAAAACAATCAACTAAACTGTTATTCTAAAGATTTTTTTTATAAAAATAAATACCGTAATACAATATAAAAAATAGTTAAATATAAAATGAATATAAAGTTTTTTATTTTATTATGTGTGATAAATTATAACACAGTAGTTAATTCTACTAATAATGATTTAATTATACGTTTTTGATAATTGCATTTGAATAGTTCCAAATCAATAGTATTATTATTATTAAATTTAAGTAACTCTAAAAATTATAAGGTTATATACTAAGTAAACATAGTGTATACCTAATATGGTGTAAAACAAACCATGATGTTTGGGAAAAAGCCGTTAAACTTCTTAAAAGCGAGAATTTTATATTTTTCCGATTTCTGAATATTTGTTTCACTAATATTTTATTCAATTAGAATTTATAAAATTATGACTTTTTCACAAAATAATAATAATTTTTTATATAATGATTCTATTTTTAATATTATTTGCTAGATTGAGTTTGGATTTACATTTGAAGAGAAACTATTTATTTTTAATACCCAATTAAATTTGTATAAAATAACATACAATACCTACACAATTAATTGTGTATAGATTAACGTGCAATATAATTGACTTGTGCTAGCTTAGGTAAAAAAGTCTCTATTGCCTGTCGGCTCCGATTTAAATAAACTCTATAGCTCACTTCTTACAATATACTATGTAATTAAATGTTGCTACGCGAAAGCTGTGGTTTCCACTGAACCACACCATGCCTTCAAAATAAAATCGTTTAACTTGTTATTTCCAAGAAAATCAAATACTAAATAGCAATTTTGACGTAACTAAGTTATCAACTTTTTGAGCGTGAGATATCAATTGGGCCCACCCCTAAAACAAAATCCTGGCTACAACAGTTGTTTTAATTAAGGTGAAATTAAGCCGAGGGTTACTGAGCTTATATTATACCAATAGATTGCTTCACATCATCATTGTCAATGACGAATAGTTGTTTTTGGGAGTTTAGAATTTTGACAGTAGCAACATATGGGTTATCTACAGATTGTATGTATCTAGGTACTAAAGTTATCTATTTTAAAATATCATAAAGTAACCTTTTTTGAAAAATAGACTTGTGTGTTATAAAATAATACGTACAAAATAATATATCTGCAACATAGCTTCATTTACAAATAATACCATACGATATTTCACGGTGTTTTGTTTATCAAAAACAACTGTTTTTTTTTTTTATCATATTTTGTTTTGTTATATTTGTGTGGGTACCTGTTTAATGTTTGAACAACAGTTCGCTTAAAGTTAAAACATAAATTTTGAAGGGAATAACAAGGAACCACTAAGTTTTGAAAACGACCAAGTTATTACAAATTCATCCGTTATAACGCAAACTGAATTTACAGTGCCTTTTGAATACAATAAAACCGATTATCTGACGCATAGATTCCTAAAATACACTAACGTTCTCTATTCCAAATTAAAGCCACTCGATATATGCTATGTTACTTTTTATTATAAAGGGAACGATGAATTAAACGTGACGTTTTTCCCTAGCACAGGAATACGACTCCCGAGTACAAGGGACTAATCCAAGACAAGAACGAACCCCCTACTCATGTTTCAATTGTTTGAAATTATTCAAAACTTATAATATTTGATTAAATTATTAATTTAATAATAAATTCTTACAGACAATGTCCAATTTACAATTTACCTAACCTAACCTAAGTCAATTAAACTACGCTAGAATATGACACATGCTAGTACAGAACTTTTCTACATTAATAACAGCTACAATGAAGCAATCATTATAAATGAAAAATAAAGTTTTGTTCTGTTCTAAACTTAACACAGATACATCAAGTTACAGGATATAAGGACTTTTGTATAATAATGGTAATATAGTTCTTTTTGATTCAATTACTGTTTATACAAAAATAAGCATTCGTTTTCCACAATGTGTGGTGTAACGTAAACAAATGAAAAATACAAGTTGTTATTAATATATACTTTTAAGTTTAAACATTATAAGAACTGTAATGTTTTACAAAAACAATCTTCATAGCTCTAAAATTATTATTTTAGAGTTTAACATTATTTTAGATAAATCTATAAATTCTGTTTGTGCTGATGTTTGTATTTTTGAAATGTATGCTTAGTACAGACCTCTTAGGCTATCAGGTTTTAAGTCGTTTTCAAACTTTTTCATAAAACCGTTTACACTGAAATCTGAATACCATATATTTATTTAAGCTGACATACTTATTGTACACGCAAATGTGTTAAATGGTTATATATTGTTAATGTTTGGTTAATAAATGCCTATATGAGCATTCATACTAATTCAATAGCAAAACAGTTTTTCGTACATTACCATATTTAGCGTTATAGCGTTAAACGTTTTGTAGAGATTGAGTAAAGTTAAAACTTCTGTTTAGTTAATAACTGTTTATTGAGTTTTGTTTTTTACAACAGCACAACAATGCACGCTGTCATACATCGGTCAATTGTGACATTTTACCTGTGTTGGAATTTGGTTAATTCCCATCCACCTGTATTTACGAACAAGGTAAAAAAAAGCAACAGTTTTTAAAAATTCCAAACCGAGTAATTTATTTTTCAACTTACTAACTACACCATTACATACATATTTGACACCCTTAATAGTAGAATAATGGCTTAGTTTTTTAATTTTAAGAGAACATCCATCAATTGTCACATTATCCCTGTGTTGAACTTAGGATAAGGCCAATTTTTTAAAATTTTCAAACGAAGTGAATTTTTTTCCTACTTATTTACAATACCATTAAATCATCTTACTTTGCGCTGAACCCACTGTAATAGCTTTTAAGAGGGAGGGGTAAAATAAAAAATAAATCACTTCTAGACAATTTAAATTTGGGGCATTGTTCAAGTAAATGGTCATCTGTTTAAAATATTCCTTGTTAAACACAATGTACAGAGTGTCTAAAAAAAAATGGTGGGGTTTAAAACCGCTGAAGGTTGTGAAGTATTCGATCTACATTGTTCTGGTAGGGCTTGAATGAAAAAGAGAGTTGTCAAGTTTCCAATGATTAGTACTCGATCTTTCACAGTCGTAACTGAATAACGCTTTGCGAACTCGATAACTTCTGTTGTACGGGTGCTATCTTAACAAACTGAACATTGAAGGCTGGCGACACAAACGGGAACGTGGAGAGACATTAAGTGACAGTCATTCGAAACTTGACAACACCTTCTTTCATTCAAGCCCTACCAGAGCGCTGTAGGTCCAATACTTCACAACCTACAGCCGTTTGGAACCTCACCATTCTTAACCCAACCATTATTTTTAAAACACCCTGTATAGCATACAAAAATTGAAATTTTCCAAAGAACAGGACGACTTTTTCATCTTCTTCTGCTCGCATTTATTACTCTTTAAGAGTTTTCGCTGCCATCACGATCTGCCTCCATTATGAATGTTATGAGTGTTATCGTTATCCACTCTAGTACTCCTAGTTTCTTAAAAATTCCTTCCATCTCTTTCTAGGCCACCCGCAAAGTCTCTTCCTTGTAATTTTCCATTTCAGTACCGCTTTAACTGTTTCTTCCTCATTTCTACGCTTTACGTGACCAATCTATTGTATTCACTGGCCACGTATAAAGCTACTGACTGGTGCTATTTCCAACTCTTCTAGCTATTAACTTTTATTGATTATTTAGGCCACTGAAATGGAAATAAACACACCGGATGGTCCGGAATATTCATATTATAAACTAATGAATTGGGCATATTTTTTTGAAATGGTTAAAATTCAAAATTGTGGTGATTTGCTTAAGTCGGCTGATGATTCTTTTCCGGTAATATTAGTATAAAATATAATTTTAAATATATAATTATAAACCGTTTTGTTTAATTTCAAGCATCAAGTTAAGAAATTATTGATGGAAAGAGAGTGGTCACCTAAGCTTGTTGACGATCTTGTTAAAAAATATAATCAAAGCAACTGGCCCCCTGGTATATCAGACGAGGAAATATGTAATGACGAAAAGGAGAGGCTTATAAAGAACTACATTTGTAGACGTATTCCGGGTTTCCTCGAAGACAATCAAGAAGAAGCAGTAATCGTATTAGCTGCTGATAACCCGCATATGCCTGCTGATACGATCGCTGAACCTGGATTTTTGATGTTTTTAAAAAAGGGAGCGTTGTATTATACTAATGATGATAAACTTAGAGGTTTAGAAAAATGCTTTGATATTGTAGAAGTTCTTAGATGGGATTTATTGATAACATCACCTGACAATTCCCTTATGGTAATTTTATAATAAAATGAAATTGTAAAAAACTAACCGTTGTTTTCATTTAAAGGAGAGCGCTCATCATCAATTGATACGGCAAAATTGGCTTCTTAGACATGTGTATTCTATTATTGGAAAAAACAGTCAAAATAACTGGCCATCTGGTATATCGGGCACACAATTACATGATGGCGAAAAGATGAGTCTCTTAAAAAATTATATTTGTAGACGTATTCCGAGTGTTCTCAGTGGCAATCAAGAAGAAGCAGTAATCGTGTTCGCTTCTGATAATATGCATATGCCTGCCGATATGATCGCTCATCCTGGATTTTTGATGGCATTTAAACAGGGAGCATTGTATTCTTTTGGTTATGATGAATTCAAAAGTGTGCCAGATACCTTAGAATCAGTACAAATTAGTAGATGGGGTTTGTTGCTAACGTCGCCTGATAATTATTTATGGGTAATTTTTGCATAAAAAACAAATTTGATTGAAAAAAATAGTAACCACTATTATCGTTTTAAGGACCGCGTTAATTCTCTATTATTTAAAAGAAAAATTCCATATCGTCTTACAAGGGCTATTTTAGAAAGATATAGTAAAACAAACTGGCCACTTGGTACATTGAGTGCAATTTTACAATATGACGAAGAAAAGAAGATGCTTTTAAATAAATATGTATGTAGGCGTATTCCGGGTGTTCTCAGCGATAATCAAGAAGAAGCAGTAATCGTGTTCGCTTCTGATAATACGCATATGCCTCTTGACATGATTGTTGAGCCAGGATTCTTGATGATGTTCAATCCGGTAATGTTATCAATCAGCAATGTTGTTGAGAATTTTTTCTATCACCTTTTTAGAAATCTAACGTTTTAATAATATAATTTATAACGTTTAAACAATTTGAAAGTTTCTTAATACTGTATATTGTATGATGTTAAGATAACTTGCAATCAAATATAAAGTAAAAACACTTTTCTATTATTTTGAATTTTTTTATGAAATCGAGGAACACTATTAATATGTTTAAAAATATGCAAATGAGTAATAAATTTGCACGGAAAATTCTTTAAAATTAGTAAATTGTTAGTAAACAATTTACGTAAAACAAAAAAATGTAATTCTTTCACCCAAAAAGAATAAGAAGTTACATACTTGACACTCTTATAAGAAGGAAACTAGTTTATTATTTTATTTATTGTTTACCAATGATTATATTAATGGTCATCTGTTTAAATTATTCCGTGGTACATTAAACACAATGCATAGTGTATTAAAATCTAATTTTATGAGAGAACATGAAGAATATATAGTATTTTTTTTTTCTTTTCTATATTGGAAATTCTCCATACACATTTTGGTTAGACCTATCAACTTCATTGAGATACCATACTCCATCCATTATACAGAATCTCCGATGCACAAAAACAGAACGACTATTTAGTATTTTTCCGTCCGTTAACTTAAAATAGATTTTTATTCAGTATTCCTTTTTGATAATTATTAACGTAAGATCGATAATTTTAGGCAATTAATATGGAAATTGACAGACCGCACTTTTCCGATTATTCAATACATGACCTAATGAAATGGGTATATTATTTTGAAAAAGTTAAAATTCAAAATTGTGGTTATTTGCTAACGTCGGCTGATGATTCTTTTACGGTAATATTAGTACAATACATCATTTTAAAAATATAAATATTAACCGTTGTTTTAATTTCAAGCATCAAGTTAAGAATGTATTGATTAAAAGAATGTGGTCAACTCAGCTTGTGGACGAACTTGTTGAAAAATATAATCTAAGTACCTGGCCATCTGGTATATCGAGCGAGGAAATATGTAATGATGAAAAGGAGAGACGTATAAAAAATTACAATTGTAGACGTATTCCGGGTTTCCTCAAAGGCAATCGAGAAGAAGCAGTAATCGTGTTAGCTGCTGATAATCTACATATGCCTGCTGATACGATCACTGAACCAGGATTTATGATGTTTTTAAATCCGGGAGCAATGTATTATAGTAATGATGATGAATTTAAATGTGCAAAAAATTGCTTTGATATAGTTGAAGTTCTTAGATGGGATTTATTGATAACATCACCTGACAATTCCCTTATGGTAATTTTATAATAAATTGAAATTATAAAAAATTAACCGTTGTTTTCGTTTAAAGGACAGCGTTGATCATCAATTGCTACGGCAAAATTGGCCCCGTAGTCATGTGGACGCAATCACTGGAAGATATAGTCAAAATAGCTGGCCATCTGGTATATCGGGCACACAACTACATGATGGCGAAAAGATAAGTCTATTAAAAAAATACATATGTAGACGTATTCCTAGTGTTCTCAGTTGTAATCAAGAAGAAGCAGTAATCGTGTTCGCTTTTGATAATACGCATATGCCTGCCGATATGATCGCTCATCCTGGATTTTTGATGGCATTCAAACCGGGAGCATTGTATTCTTTAGACTTTGATGAATTTAAAAGTGTGCCAGATACCTTGGAGCAAGTAGAAGTTCTTAGATGGGATTTGTTGATAATGTCGCCTGACAATGATTTATGGGTAATTATTGCATAAAATAACGAATTATAAAAAAAATTTAACCGTCGTTTTCGTTTAAAGGACCGCGTTGATTATCTACTGGGGAAAATAGATTTTCCATATCGACTTACGAGGGCTATTTTAGAAAGATATAATATAAATAGCTGGCCATCTGGTATATCGGGTACACAATTGCAATATACTGAAGAAAAGAAGATACTTTTAAAAAAATACATATGTAGACGTATTCCTAGTGTTCTCAGTTGTAATCAAGAAGAAGCAGTAATCGTGTTCGCTTTTGATAATACGCATATGCCTGCCGATATGATCGCTCATCCTGGATTTTTGGTGGCATTCAAACCGGGAGCATTGTATTCTTTAGACTTTGATGAATTTAAAAGTGTGCCAGATACCTTGGAGCAAGTAAAAGTTCTTAGATGGGATTTGTTGATAATGTCGCCTGACAATGATTTATGGGTAATTATTGCATAAAATAACGAATTATAAAAAAAATTTAACCGTCGTTTTCGTTTAAAGGACCGCGTTAATTATCTACTGGGGAAAATAGATTTTCCATATCGACTTACGAGGGCTATTTTAGAAAGATATAATATAAATAGCTGGCCATCTGGTATATCGGGTACACAATTGCAATATAATGAAGAAAAGAAGATACTTTTAAATAAATATATATGTAGGCGTATTCCGGGTGTTCTCAGTGATAATAAAGAAGAAGCGTTAATCGTGTTTGCTTCTGATAATACGCATATGCCTCCTGATATGATTGTTGAGCCAGGACTTTTGATGATATTCATTCCAGTAAAAATATGTTTAAGCAATGTTGTTGAGAACATTTTGCTATCACCATTTACGAGTCTTACTTTAAAATAATTTAATTTGTAATGCTTTAAATAATTTAAAAGTTTATTAATACTGTATACTATATGGTTTTATGTAATCTTCCATTAAATATAAATTAAAATCACATACATAATTTTAATATCACTATAAACAAATACTTTATCAGATATCTATATTTAAAACAACAGGTTTTTAAATAAAAACAATTATTTGTGGTATTTTAATCTACTCAATGTAAAGAGATAGGGATATGTTTTATTGTTTCAAATGTGTAAAATTAAATTATAATAATATATTCCGATAAAACACCCAACTTAATTATTATTCCAAAGATTTGTTTTATAAAAATGAATACCGTAATACAATATGTTAAATATAAAATGAATATAAAGTTTATTATTTTATGATATGTGATAAATTATAACATAGTAGTAAATTCTGCTGATAATGATGTAATTACCCTTTTTTGATAATTACATTTGAATAGTTCCAAATCAATAGTATTATTATTATTAAATTTAAGTAACTCTAAATATTATAAGGTAATATACTAAGTAAACAAAGTGTATACCTATTATGGTGTAAAACAAACCATGATGTTTGAGGCAAAAAACCGTTTAACTTCTAAAAAGCGATAATTTTATACTCCGATTTCTGAATATTTGTTTCACTAATATTTTCAGAATTTATAAAATTATGACTTTTTCACAATAATAATAATTTATTTTATAATGGTTCTATTTTGAATATTATTTGCTAAATTGAGTTTGGATTTACATCTGAACAGAAACTAATTAAGCGTCAGTTTGCAAAATTAGCTAAAAAACAATAAATATAAATTAATACAAAATATCCATTTATATGTGTATAAATAACATTATAATACCTACACAATTAAACGAGTATAGAGTAACATGCAATATAATTGACTAATGATAGCTTAGGTAAAGAAGTCTTTATTGCCTGTCGGATCCGATTTAAATAAAAACAAACAATTTTTTAGTTTTGAATCATAATTTAAAAAAAAAAATATATATCATTTCATTTGAAAATCAAAAGTTGATATCTATATTATCGATCTGGGAGGGGGGTACTGTACAATAAAATAATGGAAAATTGAGATCACTTAGAATAATAAAAATTCAAAAAAATAAAATTCAATTATTAATTAAACCCAATAAGATATTGAGGGGTTCAAGATAAGTGGATCACCCTGTATAATGTAAAGATGAAATTAAAAAGGAGGAATTTTACGAGGACCTAACGGAAATCTATAATAGTGCGCCTAGAAGTACGGTGAGGATTGTCATTGGTGAATTCAAAACTAAAATAGGGAGAGAGGTCTTGTTTATACCTACAATCGGCCTACATAACGTTCACGAGCAAAGCAATGATAATGGTCAGAGGGTAGAAGATTTCGCAAAATCAAAAATGATAACCATAAGTAGTGCATCTATCCCTCATAAAGATGTACACAAATATGAACGGACGTTTCCCGATGGCAACACTTACAACCAAATTGAGCACGTACATTAACATTGACAAAAGATTCAGATCTAGTATTTCCTACCGAAGAACGCAAGAGGTGCAAACAAGTTATATAGAGAAAAAAATGAAGTATCTGAATGACTTACTACGAAACACATAGCAAGATCACACACAAGAGTTCGATTTTTTTGTAATATTTAAAAGGTACCATAAGTTTAACTAACTAAGGAAACCATTGGATTTTATTTGATTTTTTACTACTCATACATAAAAATTGCACTTGAAATGTAATGTCAAAGATCACCTGGCATTTTTATGTACTAAAAAGGGTAAGAATGATAAACCAAAATATTATAAGTCTTCCCAAAATAAATTCATATCACAGAATTTGAATGAAAATGTAGATTAAAATGACATTATGTATAATTTTTCTGATACCTTTTTTTGTATAAGAAAACAACATAGTTCTCAAAATATATTTAAATCTTATACAATTAACCTATCAATTGAAAATACAAATTTTAGTTTTGAAATAGATACGGGGTCTAAGTACAGTGTTATATCAAAATATATATACAATTCTAACTTAAGTAATATAGTTTTATAAGACAATGATATTTCATTGTACGATTATTTAGGAAATTGGTAAATAGGTAGGTTTGACTTATTAATACTAAACACCAACGAAGTAGTTATTAATAATCAAGTAACCTAAATAAAAAACGAGAGTAAAAGAGACTTAAATTTAGATGGTGTGTTAGTTAAAGATTATACAAAAACATGTGAAAATTGGCTGAAAGATAAAATTGCTGATAATATTAGTCATAACACTCATAAAGTAGTTTTAAATGATAGTTCTGAATGGATAAGGCACAATAATCAGATATGGCCACAAGGTCAAAAAGAAAATGGGTTATCTCCCGCTTCTAATTATTCAGACACGCCTTGTGTTGACCAAACAAACTCGGATTCTTTTGAAACTAATGTACCAATAAATACTACAAGCAAAAATCTCCAAGATCCGTTAGGATTAAAAAACCTATTCAGTGCTTTTTTCCTTGTGAGTATAAATAAGTATGTTACTGTTCCACACATCACCATTGTGCATTTTCTAACAGACAGTGCTACAACCCAATACCGGAACAAAACAATATTTTATCTGACTGCCAATGCCCTTCAGCATTCAATTGACGTTTCATTATGTACCTGGAATTAAACGGAAGCGTGTCATGGAAAAGGTGTTCCAGATGGTATTGGAGGTTGCCTAAAGAGGACAGCTGATCGAGTTGTCACTCAAGGTGAAGACAATGATTGTTTTGAAAGCTTTGTAAAGGTCTTAAAAGAGAATGTCAGGAAAGTAGAAATAATTTTGGTTCATGAGCATAACATTCGACCAATGAAAAATAGTTTACCTTCAGAAATTCCTTCTTTTAAAGGTACTTTTAAAGTACATCAGGCTGTTACATAAAAGAGTACGCCAATAATTTAATAATGAGAAAACTGAAACAACTTAGATTTATCTTTTCTCAATCTTTATATTTGTGACAATTTTTTTTTGGGACACCATACTGTTTCCTAGTTAAAAATAATTAATAATAATACTAATTTATGTTCTTAAACCTTAAGTCAGTATTAAATAGCGTATAAGTTAATTCAGATAAATTTAAGATAAAATAATTCATTTAATTTGTAATCGTTAGTATTCATGTTTTTTAAATTTAAGTCATTGTTAAAATAATTTGATAAAGTAACTTTGTTATCTTGTGAATAAATGAATAAGCCCTCAAGAATTTTTGCTATATAGTTTTAAGTTACAACTGTTGTTGATGTTAATTTGTTTGACAAAATGCATATAAATGTGGTCATATGCATATTTTTTTCATTATTTCTCTTTCCCTACATCAACCCTTACGTCCTAAATTTTGAAAATTTCAATAAAATTTAAAATTTAATATCTTCAAAAATATTAATGATTATGTGTGCACACTTCATGAGGCTACAAAAGGTCTGTACAGATAAGTAATTGACAAAAAAAAAACGAAAATTCAGTTTTTATTGTTGGAAAAAAGCGAAGCTTGAAATAACCAACAAATATATATGGTGGAATTGTCCTCCATACGCGAGTGCTACACCGGCACAATTTTTAATTCGTCTAATTTTGGGTATTACAATAAACGTCAGCGAATATTATTATTTATATTAATCTAATTGTGTTTTACTTTCATACTTAAGTATAACAATGGGAATTATATAAAATACTTTATTTATATATGAAATATCATACGATATAACTATTATAGTAAAAAACGAAATATAGTAAAATAGGTCGAAATAAAAATAATATATCAAATATTGAGAAGCAGTTAACCTGCATGTGTAGATACATATTTTTTTTAAATAAAATCTAATAAAGTAAATTATCAAGGTTGACATCATGTATAAGCTACACATGTTTTCCGTTGTTGTATTGTTTGTTACAAAACAAAAGCAACTCATGTTAAGCCAACTGTAAAATAACACGTATCGAATAACACCCATAGAATCTAGAAAACAATATTATTGCACAAAGATTGAAATGAGCATTTTTTATTACCAACAAAGTATTATATACCAACTACACGTTAACGAAAATTGAATGTAAAACGTTTTGTGAAGTATAAGTGCGTCGTCTCCTGTTCAAGTGAAAATACTAAACGTTTAATAAGATTGCGCCATAAAGCTAAGAAGCCACTTTTATAGTAGAAATGTATTTGCGCCCAGTATGGCTGGTCTTAACGATTGCGATGCTTATGATTCAAAAAGGGTGTTGCTGGTTTGTATGCAAGCGTCAAATATATGCTCATAATACTTCGTTCGTACATTATAGTAAGTTGATGAAATTAGATACGGGATACTCTATCGCAGAAAAACCAAACATATCAAAAGATGAGGCTGATGAATACCCAGGAAAAGTTCGGCACGCGATAGACGAATTATACCATCAAATATTCTGTTGTTACATGTTCGACATACTTTCTTATATGGATTTACTTGGGCAGCTTTTTTCAGAAAACGGTAAAAACGAGTTGGCTGAACTAATAAAACTCAAACAGCACAAAGTTGTTTTTCTCAGCGATAATATCGTTAAAATGATGAACGTTCTGTACAATTTCGGTAGGTTGGACGATATAAGTCTCATATGGATGGTTTGTACGTTTGTGACATATTTAAGATCGATGAAGGAGAATGAAATATTAGGCAGGCGGCAAAATATTCTAAATGAACACCATACTGTTCATCAGCGACATGCGCACATACTCAAGAACCAAAAATGCAAGACGCAGAATGAGTCTTATAATGCTCAAATTGGCACATCACAGTTTTACCATCCTTTTGAATCACTCAGTTTGAATCGAAAACATAATATAGTTGACCTTATAAAAACCCTAGAAAAATCATTTGAGAATAAATACCAAAATGTTCAAAAACTCATAGAAATCGACGAAACTTGTCGTGTTTACTTTAGAACCGGTCACTTACATTTGGGTCAGGTTTTGGAATTTGAGGAAATTACGAGACGTTTGTTTGTAGACTTTGCAGAGGTACCTGAATGGGAAAGCATGTTGTCTGGTATGCGAAATGTTTTTGAAAAAGAACATTATGACTCGCTTCAGGATTTCATCGAAACCGCGGCAAAATCCCAAAGACTGTTTATGAATTTAGTAAAATTCATATTGTTGAAGAACGTTTGGAATTACCTAACATTGTATAATTTGTCGGTGCCTCCATCTGACGACAAAAAAAAACCACTCCAACTATCGCTGCCGTGGAACAATCGAGAGCATAAGGCGATAGCAGTACATATTGAAGCAGTTATTGGTTTTTTTAACTTAAAAGACGATTTCATATTGATATTCCTCAAATATCTGCTTACAATGCCAGTAAAGTTTTTCACTAATGTGCAATTCAATAAAACAGTAAAAGAACGCCTCTTCAGATATATGGATGAAATTTATTCACAAGTATTCGGTTGTGAAACAAAACTTGCAAGGCCCTCCGAACTCATCTCCACGCAATACATAATTGATCTACATACGATTATCTACATAACAGGAAGAACTGATAGTATGATAAACTTAATGCCTTCCAATGATAACCTAAAAGGATACAGTATTTATAAAAGTAATTTGAGCATTTATATGTTTTATTACATGACGGCTCACTACTATTTTCAATTGCGTTGTGAAATAGATTTTAATGTCATTCAATCGTTTAACAATTTCTCAGATGATTTTTTGGGAGGTGCAAGTTATTGAATTCTTATGTAAACTGTCGTGTGTTTTTTTGTTTATGTAAGCAATGTTTGATATTGTATTGTTTTACACTCTAAATTTATTCTAAAACTTTATTATCTATAAATCCACTCACTTGACTTTTAAATGTCGATATTTATGCATGTTAAATATGTGACTTTGAAATATAACAACTATTATGCATTTTTAGTTTTAATCCATTTACCAATATCCTTTCTATATCTGCCTATCTGCCATATATAATATGTATTCTACTGGAACGTACCTACTGTCGAAAAAGTAGTCTGATGAATAGCAAGTTATTCAGTCCAAATTAACAAATATGTATAATTAGGTTACAAGAGCAAATACAGTTGCTAGTAGTCAAACTTTACGAACCAAAACATCCATTAAAATAATCATGGGCATTAACTACATAGATAATTTGATGTATAAAGAAAAACACATTTCCCAAATTAAAATAATGGAAGAGTTATGTTTCGGAAAATTTAAAAACCAATTACGCAAAGAAGTAACTTAAATTAAACAACTATTATCAATGTTCATATCTCTAAAGCTATGCTAATAGAATGCATATACTAACAGATTACTACTACAACCTTATGTTAAGCCAAAAGAAAAAAAAACCATATTCAAACCATATTATTATGTTGCAAGAGACATAAAAAACTTCAATTTAATCAAATTGGCTCACAAACTTATATTATGTACCTATTTATTTATTAAATAGGTACATAATATTATAACATTAAGTATTTTGTTTTGATGCTTATGTCGGTACCTATTCAAATGTTTGAACTATTTTCTTGCATAGCCATAGTTGCCTGATATTTAAACAATTAGCAATTTGTATTTTTGTTTACATTTAGATACCGTGTTATTCTATTAAATTGTCCTAATGTAAACATTTATAATTATTACTTAATATTATAATTTATATTTAATTTGATAGTATAGAAAATGTAAAAAGAATACTAATTTCTTAACAGCGACAAATTAAAGAATGAAGACGAATTAAATAAATATTTTAAGACATTGGAAAGTATGTACACAATAATTAAAATATGTCCACAAAAATACAAGACATCCGTTGTCAAAAAACATTTGCTTAAGTATAATTATTGGATTTTATACACAATTTGTATTTGCTATAATATGTGTAATAACATGGTAGTTGGTACAATCTTGCACTGAATTTAAAAAATACAAAAACACCAATAATAAATCAACACATGGCGAACAAAACAACTTGTTTTCCATAAAAAAAAGTAGAACTATAAAAATTGTATTTGTAAAACCCATCCTTGCCCTTTACTTAAAAATCTAAAAAATGTACTACGCTAACAGCTATTTGTCTTTTGTCAATATTATCAGAACGCATATAACACAAGTTTTATTTAAAATTAATAATGTTAAAACCTTAATTAAAACTATTAGTGTCCTTATATAATATGTAATATGTATAGATAAAATCACTTTTAGATAAACACTTCGAAGCGTATCTGTAGATACATATAAAATCACTGTCAATAATAAATTCAGAAGTTTCAGAAGCTAAAAAATTGTTATTCTTTTCCTGTGTCTGCCGAGGAGTCTCTTTTCTTGTGATTGGCATTTGAATGTTTCTCTTAACGGTATTGTCTTCTTCATTTATCATTATGTAGCCTTATGTTCCAAACATATTATAACTATTAGGATAGTCAATTTCTAAGAAGCCCGGATTCATGAAATTTTAGCTTCGATGCAGAGCAAAAAATACACATAGCAGGCAATCCCATAGTGGAAATTAAAGGCGAAACGAAAGGAATATTGTTATTACCATAAATACAGGGGATGACAGACCGCATCTCAAGAGTTATGAACAAATTAAAAATAAAAACTATTTTTAAACCAAACATGATAGTTGGATCTCTATTCCGAAGCCCAAAAGACAAAATCCCGGAAATGTTAACACGGGGGGTGTATGAAATACCATGGTCATGCGGCAAATCGTACATTGGGCAAACACTGGAAGGGCAATAGTGGTGCGAATAAAGCAGCAAGAAAAATATGTTGATTTTAATAGGAAGTGAAAATCTGCAGTAGCCGAACACGCAGCGAATAAAGGGCATTCCATTCAGTTTGACCAAGTTAAAATACTAGATAAAGAGTGTAACTTTGGAAAAAGAATGTTCAATGAGGCTATAGAGATCGAAAAGTGCCCACATAACTTCAACAGAGAATACGGTTGGAAAATTGACCCAGATATATCGGAAAATCATTCAAGTGAAATCTATGAATTCTGTACTGTTGTTTGTGTTTTTGAAATGAATGCTTAGTATAGACCTCTTAGGCCATCAGGTTTTAAGTCGTTTTCAAACTTTTCCATAAAACCGTTTACACTGAAATCTGAATACCATATATTTATTTAAGCTGACATACTTATTATACACACGTAAATGTGTTAAACGGCTATATATTGTTACTGTTTGGTTAATAAATGCATATATGAGCATTCGTACTAGTTCAATACTAAAACAGTTTTTCGTACATTACCATATTTAGCGTTATAGCGTTAAACATTTTGTGGAGATCGAGTAAAGTTGAAACATCTGTTTAGTTAATAAGTTTTTTAATCGGTTTGGTTTTTCACTACTGCATAACAATGCACGTTGTCATACATCGGTCAATTGTGACATTTTACCTGTGTTGGAATTTGGTGAATTCCCATCCACCTGTATCTACAAACAAGGTAAAAATAAAGTAACAATTTTTAAAAACTCCAAACCGTGTGATTTGTTTGTTCTACTTATTTACTACACCGTTACATATGTATTCGACACCCTTAAAAGTAAAATAATGGCTTAGTTTTTTAATTTTAAGAGAACATCCATCAATTTTCACATTATCCCTGTGTTGAAATTAGGATAACGCCAATTTTTTTAAATTTTCAAACGAAGTGAATTTTTTTCCTACTTATTTACAATACCATTAAATCATCTTACTTTGCGCTGAACCCACTGTAATGGCTTTTAAGAGGGAGGGGTAAAATAAAAAATAAATCACTTCTAGACAATTTAAATTTGGGGCATTGTTCAAGTAAATGGTCATCTGTTTAAAATATTCCTTGTTAAACACAATGTACAGAGTGTCTCAAAAAAAAATGGTGGGGTTTAAAACAGCTGTAGTTTGTGAAGTATTCGATCTACATTGTTCTGGTAGGGCTTGAATGAAAAAGAGAGTTGTCCAGTTTTGTATTGCTGGTGGTCGTCCAGGTTTCGCATCCATAAAGTGTGCATCTCCCTGTTTCAGACATGTCTTTACATAAAATGCTTCGGACACTGTATTCTCTATTCTTACATGATACTTGGTATTCTCTATACACATTTTGGTTGGACCTAACAATTACTTTGGGATCCTAACTACATCCATTATACAGAATCGCCCGATGCACAAGAACAGGACGACTAATTAAAATATTTTTTTTTCGTCTGTTAACTTAAAATTGGTATTTACTCAGTATTTATTTTTGATAATTATATACGTACACTTATTATTTTTAGACCATTGAAATAAAAAAAGACAGACTGGACAGTTCCGATTATTCAAGACATGACCTATTGCATTGGGTATTATTTTTTGAAGGAGTTGAAATTCAAAATTGTGGTTATTTGTTAAAGTCGGCTGACGTTTCCTTTCCGGTAATTTGTTGTATAAAGTTCTTTAAAAAAAAAACAATACTTACCGTTGTTATAATTTTAAGCAACAAGTTAAGGATTTATTGATTAAAAGAATGTGGTCAACTCAGCTTGTAGACGAACTTGTTGAAAAATATAACCTGGCCATCTGGTATATCGAGCGAGGAAATATGTAATGATGAAAAGGAGAGACGTATAAAAAATTACAATTGTAGGCGTATTCCGGGTTTTCTCAAAGGCAATCGTGAAGAAGCAGTAATCGTGTTAGCTATTGATAATCCGCATATGCCTGCTGATACGATCGCTGAACCGGGATTTTTGATGTTTCTAAATCCGGGAGCATTGCACTACAATGTTGATAATCAATTTTTCGGTGTAGAAAGATGCTTCGATATAGTAGAAGTTCTTAGATGGGATTTATTGATAACATCACCTGACAATTCCCTTATGGTAATTTTTTAATAAAATAAAATTGTACAAAATTAACCGTTGTTTTCATTTGAAAGGAAAGCGCTGATCATCAATTGTTACGGAAAAGTTGGTCCCGCGGAAGTGTGGACGCTATTACTGGAAGATATAGTAAAAGTAGTTGGCCATCTGGTATTTACCACGAGGTAATATGTAATTGGGAAAATGAGAGACCTGTCAATAATGACAATTTTAGAGGTATTCTGGGGTTTCTCACTTGCAATCGAGACGCAATGGGAAGTCTATTAAAAAAATACATATGTAGACGTATTCCGAGTGTTCTCAGTGGTAATCAAGAAGAAGCAGTAATCGTGTTCGCTGCTGATAATACGCATATGCCTGCTGATATGATCGCTTATCCAGGATTTTTGATGGTATTCAAACCGGGAGCATTGTATTCTAAAGATTTTAATGAATTTCAAAGTGTGCCGGATACCTTGGAACTGGTAGAAGTTGTTAGATGGGATTTATTGCTAATGTCGCCTAACAAATATTTATGGGTAATTATTGCATAAAATAACGAATTATAAAAAAAAAATTAACCGTCGTTTTCGTTTAAAGGACCGCGTTGATTATCTACTGGGGGAAATAGATTTTTCATATCGACTTACGAGGGCTATTTTAGAAAGATATAATATAAATAGCTGGCCATCTGGCATATCGGGTACACAATTGCAATATATTGAAGAAAAGAAGATACTTTAAAGTAAATATATATGTAGGCGTATAATAATACGCATATGCCTCCTGATATGATTGTTGAGCCAGGATTTTTGATGATATTCAATCCAGTAAAAATATATTCAAGCAATGTTGTTGAGAACATTTTGGTATCACCTCTTACGAGTCTTACTTTAAAATAATTTGATTTATAATGCTTTAAATAATTTAAAAGGTTATTATAACTGTATACTGTATCGTTTTAAGTAATCTTCCATTTAATATAAAGTAAAATCACATACATAATTTTAAAATCATTATTTTTTCTTATTAAAAAAAAAAAAAAACTTACCTCATTCGTTGTAAAATAAATACTTTATCATATACCCGAATTTAAAACAACAAGTTTTTAAATAAAAACAATTATTCGTGGTTTTTAACCTACTCAATGTAAAGAGGTAGGGATATGTATTTTCATTATTGTTTTAAATGTGTAATTTTTTATCATTGTGTAAAATTAAAATATATTAATATATTCCGATAAAACATCCAACTAAATTACTTTTTTGTTACTTATATATGAATAGTTTCAAATCAATTGTATTATTACTATTAAATTTAAGTAACCCTAAATATTTTAAGGTAATATACTATTTAACCAAAGTGTTGGTACTTTATTATGGTATAAAACAAACCAGTATGTTTGGGACAAAAACAGTTAAACTACTAAAAGGCGCTAATTTTATATCCTGATTTCTGAATATTGGTTTTTTTACTAATATCTTATTCAATTAGAATTTATAAAGCTATTTATTTTTCACAAAAATAATCATAATTAATTATATAATGATTCTATTATTTATATGATTTGCTAGAAAGGGTTTGGATTTACATCTGAAGAGAAACTATTTATTAAGCGTCAGTTTGCAAAATTAGCTAAAAAACAATACAATATAGATTAACATAAAATATCCATTTATATGTGTATAAAATAACATTATAATACCTACACAATTAAACGAGTTTAGAGTAACGTGCAATATAATTGACTTGTGATAGCTTAGGTAAAGAAGTCTCTATTGCCTGTTGGGTCCGATTTAAATAAACTCTTTAGCTCACTTCTTATAATGTTATACCATGTAATTAAATATTGCCTTGCGGCAGCTGAGGTTTCCACTGAGCCTCGCCATGCCTCCAAAATAATATCTTTTAACTTGTTATTTCCAAGAAGATCAAAGACGGCGTCTGTAATAGACAGTTTTCTTTTTTTCCATTGAGGTCAGATTCTAATGATTTTACAATGACGCTAGTAATTACAAATCATAACCGATGTAATTTATTTAACCAATAATTAAAATAAACTGGCCAGTTTTTTTGATTATATCATTCTAAAATAGCCCCACTAAAGTCTATATGGACATTTTCTTACAAGTAATAGAAAATCAACGCGTCCAACGCGGTTCAACGCTAGTAAGTTATCCAATTAAAAAGAATTTATGCATCAAAAATTATAGTTTTAAAAATAATTTATATTATACTATCTATTATTCGGTAAATGTGTTAAAAGTAACTGATGAGTTCAATTGTCTCACAGTATACTTGAAAACTCGTCTATTACAAAGTAAACTTGGTTAACCTCTCCCAGAATTGTCGTTTATTTGGGGACGGATACACGAGAAATTAGAATATATTGAAAACTATTATCATGTATGTATATGTATTTGTGGCCACTGGCCTCGTTTAAGTTTGCATTAGGAATACAAAATAATGCATAAGGAATGCATTGGAAATTTATGGATTATGATGTTTTCTTTAATTTTAATTGGTGGATATTTGTTTTGCTTTTAGTTTATTTTGTGGGTAAAAATGTATACTTTATTGATTATGATAATAACAGTTATTATAATTTTGGAAGTTTATATTCATGGTGTTACTATTCCTAAAATATTGTAATATAAATTCTAAATTTTAGTACCCATATTTTTATACCGTTTTCGAAAAACATATTAACTGTTTTTATTTTGCTTGCCTAGGATAGAAAATTATAGTAATTACGAAAAAAAATATCATTTTTACGGTATTACATTATATTATGATTAATTATTATTTCATGAATTGACAAAAAAAAAATAACATCTTATATTAATATGAGTTGATATCGCTGTCTATTCGTTTAAAGAATAAACTAAAATATATATGTAAAATTATACAGCTTTGAAAATAATCTTAAAACATCAAATTTGAAACTGATTACCCATAATTAAAGCACTCTTAAAAAATATTCGTATGTAATACAATTAATATAACATTTAATTCTGTAAAAACATTTAATTTTGTTCAGCGTTCTTTTTTTACAATCCTCTTTCTCAGCGTTTTTACCTCATGCTCCTCTTTTTTAGAGTCCATTCGCTCATGCTCTGTCTTTTCAGCGTTCATTCGCTCATGCTGCGTAAATTCCATCCTACAGTACTCTGCAATGTTCAAATGTTGGTCTCCTAAAAATTGCAATATTTTTAGTATAGTATTTTTATAAGTAAAGTTTTTTATTTGGTGTCTGCTCCAACATTTTGATTACTATAATATCATAATTATTGTTGAAACATCTTTCAACTTTGTATAACTGTGAAATCACTACTTTTCCACCGCGTCTAAATCTTGAAAATGACTAAAAATGTGTTTTTTTTAATGAAGATACGCCTTTTTTTCTTTTAAAAATCGTTAGTATGATATTTTTGTTTATCGTGATAAAATCTTCGATTCAATAACCTTTGCTTATGTAGATATTAACCACGGCGGTTTCTCGGGATTTATTTTATTAATACCAACTGTTAAAATATCTTCACATGTAAAAACGGTCTGAACCTACTCTATGCTCATTCCCCACTACGTATGGTAGTAATTTAATAAAGTTAACCACATTTTGTTAACGCTATAATTTGCAATATTACTATCGATATCGAAGTCTTCAAAAATAGTGTCAACGTCTTCGTCCTGGTAGTGACGTTCTTCAATTCCTTTTAGTTCTCCCTTATCGATTAAACCGTTTTTGTTGACGTCATATTTAGAGAAACTCCATAAAACATCTCTAACTGAATCGGTTGAATATACGGGTCCATTCTGAAAAATTTAAAAAGTACCTTTTTCGATTATGTGTTGCACAAGAGAATGGTACCCATTGATTATATTTTGAAGTGTGATAACATGGTTTGTGCGAATGAAATATACCCTATAGGGGCAAGTGCTATGATGTATTGAGTTTACCGAATTTTCATAGAAAAATAGCATATTATCTGTGGCAATTTTTCGGTAGATTTAATATTAGTTTATGTATACATCTTTATTGTTTATATTGTTTTGATATTTTTTAAATAAATTATTAAAAATTAGTTGAATTCATCGACCCTAGCTTTCATTCGAGGAAAACAATACAACTGATAAAATGTGTGATGTTTTTCTATAGAAATAACTGAGGCAGTTTAACAACAAAAAACTAAAACCAATAAATAATCCTCATTGATCGATTATTGAGTGTACATCATTTAAGCTCAAAATTTGAACTTAATGGAAAAATTTCCTATAATTTACTTCTTTAATAAATGGGTGAGTGCGTCTTCAAAATAGCATATTAAAGAAAATAGTTAAAAAAAAAAAAACAATAATACTTCTTGGTTGGCCTCTTTGTTGTATTCTGCTGAAACAAGCAACAGCTCTTTCAGTTGAAAAGGAGCCGTTCCTGTAATCAAATTAGAGTTACATTTTTCTTTAATTAAAAAATATTCATAGAATCAGTCGGGAAATATTTTTTTCAACAAAAATAAAAAATAGAAAATATTTTGATTAAATTGCAATCATTTCGTTAATAATGAGTGAAAAATCACAAATGAAAACAGTAACATTAAAACTCTATAAATAAAAATGTAATTTGTTTGTTATTCATAGATGACAAATTATCTTAATTGATTTCAAAATTGATAAATCACATATTGAAAATAATATTGATAACGAATAATTCGAATCAAAAAACTAGTGTTCATAAATTTGTTCATTAAAAATAGGATAAGAATAAGTAAATAATAATATCAAAAATGTGTTCTTACGTATGGAATCAAAAACCAAAAGGCCTTCGTGTTCTTGTTTAACTATAGATAAGTTTTTGAAGAATTTTGCTATTTCAACAGGGTCAATGTAATCGCCAGCTATTTTGTGACTCTTATATAAATTGATGAGTTCCAGAATTCGTTTTTTGTTCAGACCTTTGCCCTATGTACAAGTATTTAAATCATGTAGATATTAAGTTTACTAATAGAGTTACTTTTTTTTTAAACGCTACAATGCGCTAAAATTATAAGACATATTTTTCTTAGACATGTTCAAACACCATGTCAGGCAAAATCATAGTTTTGTGTATTTTTTCGAGCCTTTAACGAAATCATATTCTTACTTTTGGTTTTACTTTCAAAAAGACCTCTAAGAATTTTGGGGCATTAGTTGTTTCACCTGTTAAAATTAATTTAAATTATCAACCTAAGAAAAATAATTAAAAGTTTCCTTAACTCAATTTAATACGGTACTCAATATATGTAGAACCGAGACTGCAATTGAATCTTGTATCAAAATAATAAAAATGTTATCTATTTCTTCAACTAATTTTTTTTCGACTTCTTGTTCTAGATTTAAAGCGCCAATGACGTTTTTTACTTCGTTGTAGTTAAGTAGTCCGCTGTGATCGTATTTTTTAAGCAAGCCCACGTAAAGTTTTACTTCGTATGTCGATAAACTTTGTAGCTATGTAAAAAAACATGTATGGAAATAAGAAAATCCGATTAATTTAAAATTGTTCAGTTATTTTTTTTTTCGTTATTACCTTCGGGTTATCATTAATCTTATCGTTACTGGCCAGAAATACCAAAAGATCTTGTACTTTTTCAGCTCCATTCCTATCTATAGTTAAAAAGAAAAACGTTATAAGCAATTTTCAATCGAGCCAGCCAAGACGAGAGTGTAAAATTGAAAAATTGTTAAATACTGGAGGATATTGTTTTACAGTTTTTGTGTTTAAGGGGGAGGGTAGGGGTAACACTTGATTACAACCGACACGTTTAAAACCTGTTCAAAAGGTACTTCATTACCTCTTTTGTGTTCAAAATCTAAATTATATTCCCTGCATAGTGCTGAGGTAATTAAGTCTATGCGGTTATTGTGTCTTTTGAATGTGTTTACAATGTTTTTGACTTGATCTTCATTGAGTCCCATGCTCTATAAAGTATTATAAGTACAATCATAATATTAAATAGTATTAACTATAGACATTTTTAGTATTATGTACTTTTACCTGTGTGGCGGTCATGAAGTATAATGTGCAGAGAATAACAGCACATTTGAAATGCATAATGGTTGTTTTTTTTTTCAAACCCCTTGTTGAACCAGAAGAAAATCTTTGATACAGAAGCCGGATGAACACTGAAATGCGATTCGACTCGAGGTAACTACGATGCGATTGATTAAAACAATATGAGTACAGATTTGAACAATTTGGTAGGTAATCGTTTTTCGTTTAATTTTATTTACATAATTTATACTTAACGATTGGTTTTACAGTTGTAAAAACAGGTGTAATCAACAAAAAGTACTGCTTATTTACTTATGTAAAATAAAACCGCAATATGGTGGTTCTATGTGGCAATATGTGGTATAACAAAAATAATTTTTATACACTATATTATTATTATGCAATTAAGTACATTTATTCAAAGATGAAAAAAGCCTTTTATAATTTGTATAGTCACCCAACTTGTACATACAAGTATTGTTATTTTTTGAATATTTAAAACGACAATAAAAAATATGTAAATTGAAATATCTGTGTACACATATTATAAAAAAGTATGTTTATTGCGAGAATATTGTCAACCTGTGATTTATAAAAAATTATATTTGAAGGCAATGTCATAACAAAGTAGTGCAAATTGCAAATTTAAAAATGCCAGTACAGTGGGGATCGAGGTACGGTGCATAGAAATATTTAAGGGTCGCGGATTTATAAGAATTACTACAACTGAAAGTGATACAAATGTCTAAATTACCGTTTTGATAAAAAAGGAAATGGTAGAAATACAAGTGTCGATTAAAAACATTCTCCTAATAACAATAATGTCGTTGAAAATGGATTTTTATCATTAGGGTGAATAAGATTACCGTTGATCGTCCGTCTATAGCAAATTATTGCCATCATAATTAACTATAAAATGAAAATATTTCCAATTATCGGCTGACTGTTGGATCGTGTCACACAAAGCAACCTAGAAATTGACTATGGTCAAAATGGACAACTTTAGCAAAAAAGTCTAAATAAAGAAAAAGATATTTTAACTAGTTGGTACTCTTGTTAGCTAGTTGTTACCATTGTTTAAAATAATGGTCATTTGTTTGAAGTATTTCGTGTTGCTTAAAACACACTATATAGTATACATATTGTAATAAGTGTTTCAATTGTAAACAAAACACCATTTTGTATGTAGGCAGCCGCCGTTTGGACTTACACGTGTACACATGTTGTTATGAAACTATTTTTTGTTGAAATTATTCGTAGCTTTTATTACTTGGTACGCTTATGAAAAAAACTTGTTATTCTAACAATATGCCTTGGATCTTATCTCATCCCAACCTATCTTAAGGAAAGAAAATGTTATTTTAAATAATCGTATAAAATAACACATAACCTAAAATATGTACTAGTTTTTAATTTCTTTCATATTATGCTTTGAATATAATCATATTACAATTTGAAATAGTAAATTCTTTAAAAATAATACAATGAGTATAGGCTAAAAAATACAACTGCACATCATTGTAAAACCAATAAGTATACAGTACACATTACAGAAACAATAGGTTGATCTAGAAGCCTAACTAGATGACCCAGATGTAAACTATAGGTTTTATTAAATACCGACTGGCAAATAATCACACAATTTTTTTTAAGTAAAATATACTATTTAATAAAAACAGATTTTTCTTATTTTTTCCTAATTCAGTATTATGGACAACTATTTTACTTTTTCAAACATTTTTTACACGATTTAAGGTGAGGAAAAATACCGTGAAACTATAAAACGATACCAAGAAGTCATTCCTTAAAACGAACAAAGTATTATTTTATATACTGTTATTGTATACTTTATACTTACAAATAATTGTATTCTTGAGATTTGTAACTAATAATCTAACTAATTCCTTAGGTAAGAATTAAATTATTATTAATATTAAAAACACAATTTATTTACATATGAGTTAGGAATGCACTGGAAAAGTATACATTTGATGTTTTGTTTAAGTTTAATTGGTGGATAATTTTTTTGCTTTTAGTTTATTTTGTTTGTTAAAATTTATTTTAAAATTTATATTTTATTGATTATGATAACAACAGTTATTATAATTTTGACAGTTTATATTCATAGTGTTACTTTTTTTTTAAATATTGTAAGATTGTTTTTAATTTTTAGTACCCATATTCTTATACCGTTTTCGAAAAACATGTTAACTTTTCGTTTTTTGTTTTTTAGGAACTGTATGGCTTGCAGGGCCCAGGATATATAATTATAATAATTTCGAAATAAAAATATCATTTTTACTATATTTAATAAAATGTTTAATTATTGTTTTATGAAATGATATAACATATTTGTAAAATTATACAGCTGCGAAAAAAATCTTAAAACGACAAATTTAAAGCTTATTACCCATAATTAAAGCACTCCCAAAATATATTCAAATGTATAACAATTATTATATTATTTAATTCAGAAAAAAACACTTAATTTTTTTCAGGGTTCTGTCATTGCTATCCTCCTTTTCAGCGTTGTATCTTCACGCTCCGCTATTTCAGCATCTATTAACTCGTGCTCTGCCTTTTCAGCGTTCATTCGCTCATGCTCCGCAAATTCCATCCTGCAGTACTCTGCAATGTTCAAATGTTGGTCTCCTAAAAATTGCAATATTTTTAGTATAGTATTTTTATAAGTTACTTATATTTGGTGTCTGCTCCAACATTTTGATTACTATAATATCATAATTATTGTTGAAACATCTTTCAACTTTGTATAATTGTAAAATCACTACTTTCCCACCGCGTCTAAATCTTGAAAATTACTAAAAATGTGTTTTTTTTTAATGAAGATACGCCTTTTTTTCTTTTAAAAATCTTTAGTATAATATTTTTGTTTATCGTGAAAAAATCTTCGATTTAATAACCTTTGTTTTATGTAGATATTAACCACGGCGGTTTCTCGGGATTTATTTTATTAATACCTACTGTTAAAATATCTTTACATGTAAAAACGGTCTGAACCTACTCTATGCTCATTCCCCACTACGTATGGTAGTAACTTAATAAAGTTAACCACATTTTGTTAACGCTAAAATTTGCAATATTACTATCGATATCGAAGTCTTCAAAGATAAAGTCAATGTCTTCGTCCTGGTAGTGACGTTCTTCAATTCCTTTTAGTTCTCCCTTATCGATTAAACCGTTTTTGTTGACGTCATATTTAGAGAAACTCCATAAAACATCTCTAACTGAATCGGTAGAGTATAAGGGTCCATTCTAAACAATTAAAAAAGTACCTCTTTCGATTATGTGTTGCACAAGAGAACGATATCCATTCGTCATATTTTGAAGTAGCATGGGCATATTATCTATGACAGAATTTTGGTAGATCCAATAATATTTTGTCTATGCATCTTTATTGTTTCGGTTTTTTTGGTATTTTTTAAATAAGTTATTAAAAATCAGTTGAATCCATCGACACTCTAGCATTGATTCGAGGAAAACATTACAATTGATAACAAATGTGATGTTTATCTATAGAACTTACTGAGATAGGCTGACAACGAAAAACCTCTAACCAATTAACAATAATCATTGCTCGATTAATGTGTGTATACTATAGTTTAAGCTCTAAATTATAATTTTTCGACTAAATGTGCTAAACTTTACTTCTAAAAAACGGATGGGTGCGTCTTCAAAATAGTATATTAAAGACAACAGTAAAAGAAAAAAAATAATATTACTTCTTGGTTGGCCTCTTTGTTGTATTCTGCTGAAACAAGCAACAGCTCTTTCAGTTGAAAAGGAGCGGTTCCTATAATCAAATAAGACTTACATTTTTCTTTAATTAAAAAATATTCATAGAATCAGTCGGGAAACATTTTTTTCAGTTAAAACAAAACATAGAAAATATTTTAATTAAATTACAATCATTTCGTTAATAATGAATAAAAAATCATAAATGAAAACAGTAACATTAAAACTCTATAAATAAAAATGTAATTTGTTTGTTATTCATAGATGACAAATTATCTTAATTGATTTCAAAATTGATAAATCACATATTGAAAATAATATTGATAACGAATAATTCGAATCAAAAAACTAGTGTTGATAAATTTGTTCATTTAAAATAAAATAAGTAAATAATAATATCAAAAATGTGTTCTTACGTATGGAATCAAAAACCAAAGGCCTTCGTGTTCTTGTTTAACTATAGATAAGTTTTTGAAGAATTTTGCTATTTCAACAGGGTCAATGTAATCGCCAGCTATTTTGTGACCCTTATATAAATTGATGAGTTCCAGAATTCGTTTTTTGTCCAGACCTTTGCCCTATGTACAAGTATTTAAATCATGTAGATATTAGGTTCACTAATAGTTACTTTTTTTTTAAACGCTACAATACGCTAAAATTATAAAACATATTTTTCTTAGACATGTTCAAACACCATGTCAGGCCAAATCATAGTTATGTGCCTTAACGAAACCATATCCTTACTTTTGGTTTTACTTCCAAAAAGGCCTCCAAGAATTTCGGGGCGTTAATTGTTTCACCTATAAAGATTAATTTAAATTATCAACCTAAAAAAAATAATTCGAAAAGCTTCGTTAAGTCAATAATACGGTACTCGATATTAATAGAATTGAGTCAACTGAATCTCTGATTAAGGCATTAAATATGTATTTTATTTTGTCTACTAAGTTTTTTTCGACGTCATCTTCTAGATTTAAAGCGTTAACAACTTTTTTTACTTCGTCGTAGTCAAGTAGTCCGCTATGGTCGAACCATTGGTCGTATTTGTTAAACAAGCCCACGAAAATTTTTACTTCGTATGACGATAAACTTTGAATCTTTGTAAAAAAACGCGTATGGAAAATAAGAAAATCAGATTAATTTGAAATTGTTCAATTTTTTTTTTTATCTGTCTTACCTTCGGGTTGTCATTAATCTTATCGTTACTGGCCAGAAATACCAAAAGGTCTTGTACTTTTCGAGCGGGACTCCTACCTATATTTAAAAATAAAATAGACAAAAATTATAAAGAATGTTCAATCGAGCTGGCCAAAACGAGAGCGTTAAATTGAAAAATTGTTATACAGCATTATTTTACAGTTCTTGTGTATAAGTAAGGGGGGGGGGGTTACGCTTGATTACAACCGAAACGTTTAAAAAATACTTCATTACCTCTTTTGTGTTCAAAAACTAAATTATATTCCCTGCATAGTGCTGAAGTGCTTAAGTCTGTACCGTTTTTGAACGTTTTGAATATTTTAACAATTTTTTTGACTTGATCTTTATTGAGTCCCATGCTCTATAAAGTATTATAAGTACAATGATAATGCTAAATAGTATTAACTACGGACATTTTTATTATTATGTAGTTTTACCTGTGTCGCGGTCACGAAGTACAACGCGAACAGAATAACAGCACATTTTAAATGCATAATGGCTGTTTTTGTTTTCAAACACTTTGTTGAACCAGAAGTAAGTCTTCGATGCCAAAGTCGGACGAACACTGAAATGCTATTCGACTCGAGGTAACTATGATGCGATTGATTAAAAAACAAGTAACAAACAAGTACAAAAACATAAGTGTAAAAATGAAAAATGTTGGTAGGTAGCCGTTTTTCGTCCTATTTTATTTACATAACGTATACTTAACGAGTGGTTTTCGGTACAACGGCACAGTTGTAAAAACAGTGTAATCAACAAAAAGTACTGCTTATTTACTTATTTAGCTTAAACCGCTATATAATTTTATTTACCAGAAATCGTCATAAAACCACTTAGCGAACGATGAGTGTTAGTAAATTTTGATATTATAATATTTTTTGTATACAAAAAAAAAAAAAAAATTGTATACCTACACTGTATTATTATGCAATTGGGTATGTTTATTCAAGGGGTGAGAAAAGTCTTCTATAATTTGTATAGTCACCAAACTTATCCACACAAGTATTGTAATTTTTTTAATATTCAAAACGACAGTAAAAAAAAATTCTAAAATGTGATTTAAAAAAAATAATATTTGAAGGCAATGTCATAAAAGTGTAGTGCAAATTGCAAATATAAAAATGCCAGTACAGCAGGGTTGAGGTACATAGAAATATTATAGGGTCATGGATTTATATGAATTTTTACAACTGAATGTGATATCACTTTCAAAACGAACGTTTTGATGCGAAACTGTAATGGTGGAAATGCAAGTGTCGATTAAAACATTATCCTAATAACAATAATGTTATTCAACATTTATTTTTGTCGTTTGGGTGAATACGATTAGGGTTGATCGTCCGTCTATAGCAAGTTATTGCCATCATAATTAACTTTATAATGAAAATAATTTCATTTATCGGTTGACTGTTGATCGTGTCACACAAAGCAACCTAGAAATTGACTACGGTCAAAATAGACGACTTTAGCAAAAAAATCTAAATAAAGAAAAAGATATTTTAACTAGTTGGTACTCTTGTTAGCTAGTTGCTACCATTGTTTAAGTTAATGGTCATTTATTTGAAGTATTTCGTGTTGCTTAAAACACACTATATAGTATACATATTGTAATAAGTGTTTCAATTGTAAACAAAACACCATTTTGTATGTAGGCAGCCGCCGTTTCGACTTACACGTGTACACATGTTGTTATGAAACTATTTTTTTGTTGAAATTATTCGTAGCTTTTATTACTTGGTACGCTTATGAAAAAAACTTGTTATTCTAACAATATGCCTTGGATCTTATCTCATCCCAACCTATCTTAAGGAAAGAAAATGTTATTTTAAATAATCGTAAAAAATAACACATAACCTAAAATATGTATTAGTTTTTAATTTCTTTCATATTATACTTTGTATTATTCATAAATGAGTATTTTATAGTTGCGTTATATAGTGTTGAAATAATAAAAAAATATATACAAAATGTTCAGAAATTCAAATAAAATATATTTGTTGTATTGAATTTATAGCATTGTGTAATATGCCTCAGTTCATGTCAACAAGTTATGTATTTTAATTAGTTATATTATAACTATAGAGAATATTTTCTTAGCTAATAAATTTAAAAAAACGGTTGGCAAATTACAACATGAAAAATAGTAAATTCTTTTAAAACAATACAGTGAGTATAATAAATAAAATCGCACACCAATATATAACCAATAAATACACATTACACATTACACAAACAATGGGTTCAGATCTAGTAGTCTAACCAGATGACCCAGATGTAAACTATAGGTTTTATTTCATACCGACTGCTAAATAAACTTACAATTTTTTTTGGTAAAATATATTATTTGACAAAAACAGATTTTTCTTATTTTTTCCAAATTCAGTATTATGGACAACTATTTTACTTTTTCAAACATTTTTTACACGATATATGTTGAGGAAAAATACCCTGAAACTACAAAACAATACCAATAAGTCATTACTTAAAACGAACAAAAATTAATTTGTACTGAATTAATTTACCTGTTAAATTACAATACACTTAACTATTAAATTAATGCTTACGTTTGTTTTACTCGTGTTACGAGTTTAGTCCAAAAACATAATGTCAGAAATATAGTAAACGAAAAATATACCTACCGATGAGTTAACCGATCAATATACATATTATTATGTATGTATATATTTAAAAATATATATATATATAAAATAATAAGTTATGACATGACTACAATATTAATGCTATTCATACTTAAAAAGTAAATTAAACGAATAGTATGATATGGAAAATTAATATATGTATATAATTATGATATGAAATTAAGAAATTCGTCAATCATAATATAAATAATTGAAATTATTCTACTTGAAGATAGAAAAAAAATCAGAGATTAAAATTACCCACAAATAAATTTTGTTTAAAAACAAAGACCTATTACAAAAAAAAACTACCAATTTGTCTTCTGTAGAGTATCTAATAATAATACAAAAAAAAAAAAAAATGGTTGATAATTAATAAGTTCCCAAAAAAATATAGCTTAATTTTCTCTATAAATCTGGCCATATAAATGTGCTATTATCTAGTTAACTAAAAAAAAATAAAAATGTTTTGCAATATTGATTTTGTCTAAAAATCCTCTACGCGATAATACGACGACGGTATGAAACAAATGTTAATGGTTTATACTAAAAAAACAAGTGTGTTTTATTTGTTTTATTATTCAATGCGTTGTACTTAAATTTCAAACGCACATTCGTGGGTCGTGTACACGTTTAATAAAATATAGATTCAGCTGTCTATTGAGCATTTGTTAAAATGTCTTTTAAAAAATGCTTGCCAAGATGAGGTTGGCAAGTAGACTTTTTGATTTTAAAGTTTAGGAAAATCCATAAAAACAAATTTTTATAGACAATGTTTAAGATATATGTATCAAATTTTTATTTGTTTGTCTATTATCAAATGTTAAAGCCAAGCTATCTTCTCATTCTTAGTGTGTAGCATTTTGTGTTTTTCCTATTCACAACAAGCTCTTAAATTTTCAGATACTCAATTTGTTTTAATTCAATTATCATACTTACTTGATTTTTTTTTTAAATCATCAAGGTGATATATTTTGAAGTATAAAAACCAAAAGGCCATAGTTGTTCACATTATAACTTTCAGCTTCGATGCGTAGCAGTGATGCTATTCGTTTTACAACGATGTGGGCTTTTTTGTGTCTGTGTAGTGTGTACACTGTAATTTTTTTTACACTGGACCAATTCCTTCGAGAAGCATTTCTATACATCACAAATTTCATCTAGTTGGTACTTTGAGTGGGTACAAGTTGAAAAAGTTCACTTCTTCACAGTAAAAATTTGAAAAAACAAAATAAAAAACCATAAGAGTTTAAAAGTTTAACTTAAAATGGCTATGACATCGAGAAAAAGGGTCGGCTCCAGTTGAAGTTAATAAGGAATATATTCCACCCCCTCCCTCAGGGGGCGTGCAAGTTTTTTTTGTTTTTTAGACGTAAATTTAATACCTTTTAGTTGAAAACGGGTCAGATGTTAGAACTCGTATGTATGCATAACATATTAAACGAAGGACCAACTTGGGACGACAGTTTTTTTTTAATTGCTGGAAAACTATATTTTTCGCAGATTTTCTATACTTAAACATAAACACGTTATATTAAAAAAAAAAATCATCAAATTATAATAGTAGAGGTAATACTAATGGTAATATAATAGTAATACTATAATAGTAATGGGCATCTCTTTAGAGTGATTCAAGTATGTTTTGAGTACAAAAGCAGAATTTTTAGGTTTTATTTTTTTTTTTGGCCGAGTGAAATTGAAAGCTGTTAGAAAATTCGCAATCAGCGACCCCAAAAACATATATAATTTTTTATTACTTTTATTTATAATAATTCCTGTAGACCTGTGACTTCTCCGTCCCTCTATGCTTTGATCCCATTATGCCTCGAACTCACTGTACTGGCTTACCCGGGTAAAAGTGATAATAACACTTTCAAATAAGCAACTTTTATTACTGCTTTTAATAGTTCTGTTAGTACTTAGTACAGCTTTTAATATTATTTCACGCCATTTATATTCCTCCTTAACAATTCTCGACAGGATATGTAAATAAAACAGTGGCTCGTAGACATTCAGCTGCTAATACTAACCATAACGGTTTTAACTTGTCTGTATTTTTTGACATTTTCATGTATTAGCTCTGGCACATAACTGAAAAAAGTGTTACCAAAAAAGCGTTACGCTGTTATAACTAAATAATAAATTCAAAATAGTTTAAGGGGCAAAATCCTCTGTGAATTGTTTAAGGCCAGATATTATGAAAACACTAAAATATTAGCCAGAACTTTGATATGTTTACTAGCCACCTTAGATATTAGCTTGACTATAACTAGTATTTTTAAGACAGTACAGACCAAATCAAGCAAAGTAAGAAAGTAGTTTTTTCGAAAGTGATTTTATCTGTGTATCTACTGTAATCAGATACACGATTTAGTCGCCTGTGATTGCATGTAATAAACACAATATTATAATACCGACCGTTTCGGTTCGATTAAACTTTATCTCTCACACCACACACGGGTCAACGTTACCAACAGTTATTAGCGTCTATTCGTTTCTCACGTCTGGTACACCGTGTTTGTACTTAAAAATTAAATTAAAACCAAGTAAAGAAATTAAGTTAAACTTATAAACTCGTATGGTTTTTTTTTGTTTTTTCAAATTTTAACTGTGAAGAAGGAAATTTTTTCAATTTTTATGCTCCAAAGTAACAACTAGATAAAATTTGTGATTTATAGAGTTGCTACTCGAAGGAATTGGAAAAGTTACAGTGTATACAGACACAAAAAAAGCCTACGCCAGAGTAAAACCAATACCTTCGCTGCTCTGCATCGAAGCTAAAACTATTTCTATTATTTTTGACGTAATGAAATGTAATTTAACATAATAGCGTTACATACGTTTTCTACATAGTAACGTTAAATTATATAAATTCACATTAAATATTTAATCGAATACATAATAATAATCAATACATCAATTATTTGTTGAATCAATGAATAGTAGTACAATTATAAGTAATCCTAGGAGGGTGTAGCTGTTGCACTTGATTAGCCGACGAACACGTTAGATTCAAAATAATAATTGACCGTTCTCCGTATAAAGTGTAGATGGCTAGTCAAAAACTGTGAAATGGTAGTATTCGGGTTAATGCTGTTCATGCTATCGTCCTCCCGTATGTGTACGAAACGCGTTATGTAACGATACTTCTCCATAAACATATCACACGCGTTTTGAAAAAGATATTTAATTTGATCTCTTGAAAATCCACTGCGATTGACATTATTAGCTAAGTAATTGTAAAAACGGACGATTTGTCTCAGGTGTCGGATCGGCGTACGAGGAATGTTGAGTTGTCTAAATTTGTATTCGATTTTATTCAAACAGGGCACAATGGCGGACAGCACCCGGGGTATTGGCAACAAGGCCACAATGTGATGGGCAAACATTGCCATTTTGGTGATGAGGAACACGCCGACGCTCTCCACGACGTTTATTATTCTCAACGATATTTCTAAGAACAAAGGGCGATACGCCGCGTTCGCCCATACGTCCAACAAAGTCTTATCCGCCACCGGTATGCCGTAGTCCACAAACTTAGCGGTGCCCTTGTAGATCATTTCCGTGCTGGCGATGTTATCGGTTAACGGAAGTCGCCGTTCGTCCGTCGCGGTGTAAATAGTTCCAGTGCGCATTTTCAAGTCCATAAACTTGTAGCACAACATGAGCAGCTCGCCCACCTCGTTGGCCTGTATGTTTTCAATTTGCACCGGTATTGCTAGACCGTCAAACGGCTTTGGCGCCGCGCACAGACAAAACGCCGTCACGGTTATCCTGATGAAAACGCACATATTGACAATTAGATAGCGAAACCGGACGACCGACGGACAAAGAGCGTGGTGACGATTATAGGTTTGGCCGGTCGCAATATGCCCAAGTATTCGCTCGAACAGTCGAAATTACACACATTTTTTTTATTTACGAAAATATTCAAAACACATTTTCACACGTTCACATAAAACATATGTATTTTGTGTTCCACATTTCTGACCCGCCCCCCTCTCTTCCTCCAGATAACATAGCGTCACCCTTTTACCCGTTTGTATAATCTTTATAATTATTATAATCTTTTAAAATCATGCTTTTCTAAAAAAAAGAATAAAAAAGTAAGCTAAAAAAATAATTTTACTACAAGAACAAATTACCAATAGATTGCAGCACGTTCTTTTTTTTTTAATTATCAATTACTTTGAAACAACGGAAAATTAACTGAAACTTTAAATAGTTTCAATCATCTTTAATTTTTTACTAAAAAGCAATAGCGTGGACCCTATTCAACGAAGTGCAAATTCATTGAGTTGAGTATTATGAAATTATATATAATTATGTGTCACACGCTAAAATTGAACCAAATTTAAATTACAAATTAACTTACAATATCAATATTTTATTAATGTTATTGAAAATTGTAGTTAATTTTTAAAGTAATTGACATTTTAAAAAAAATGTGCAACAATTTATTGGTTATTTGCGTTCCTGTAGTAAAATCATTTTTTTTTTACTTTTTAGTTCACTGTTTTACTCTTTTTCAGATCTCATACGCATAGGTAGGCTGGCCAATTCCGCTTTTTCTACAAAATGTATTTCTTATTTTGGTCTAATCTTATCACCCCACAAATCCATCTGACATTATAAACTCAGCCATATTCTATATTGTATGATGTATACAACTTGTACGAAGGGGGTTCATTGCCTTTGATATATTTAAACTTTTCGTTCATTTCCTTTTGTGTGTTACGAATTTGAACTGTCCGGTGCTTGAAACGAAGATTTTTTTTTTAAACTAATTTATACTGATTTATGCTATTAACACCACTTGTATAGTGTAAGACAATCATTTTATTTTAAAATAATTTCAATTCCAAATCTGTTTTTCTCGTTGAAAACATTTTATACAAAACATACAATTATTATACAAACATTTTATGACCATTCGCATTAGGCGATTACTCCAGTCGTTGTCATTGCGCCTAAAAAGAATTTCAGTATATTATCTAAGTGGCTGTTTAGATTTGGAAAACAACAGATTTTCATCCTAATAGTCTTAGGATTGAGCATAAAAAATGTCAAAAAACAAAACATTTTCAATACCTTCATTCTCAGGCTAGAGCGGGGGTGGTCAAAATTTGGGCTTGAGACTGTATCTCATTAAAAATGTTAACTTGATCCATACATTTTTCGATATGTTTAGTTTGAAAATCGCAAAAACATATTTTTATTGTACACAAACCGACAGTATTTTTTACAATGTATGTTGAAATGTAAACAAATGACAAATACTTGTGTTTGTTATCTTATTTATTTAACTTTATACGTTATGAGAACAGTTATATTTTACAAAAACAATTTTCATAGCTCTACGTTACAATATTTATGAGCAAACTATTCAGTTCTCATTTACTCATAATTTACAAATATAATATATCACAATATGGGGTTCATACAATTATGGGTTTTTTTTGTTATAGAAAACAAGTGGTTTTTTTTTTAAAGTAATCGGTTATGTTGTTTGTGAATTTTTAATGTTTACACAGTTTCGCTTCTTAGTCTATCTGTTTTTAGGGTCTTTTCATACGGTTCCTTAAAACCTTTTTGAGCCATGAACTGAATAAACTGGGGTTTTTTTTTTTAAATTTATATTGGCCATGTTGTTTTTTATAGCAATTTGGTTTCCTATGTACAACTCTGCAGTTAAATAACGGGTTTTACCAAAGCTACTAAAACAAAGGGACATATAATACAATGACTGAATCCTGTATATATTTATTTTATAACAAATTATGCATAACATGTTTGATGATACATTTTATGAATAAATATACTATAATCGTCTAAACATTTTATAACCATTCGCAATAGGCGAATACGCCAATCGTCGTCGTTGCGCCTAAAAATAATTTATATTTAACGCATCATTTATAATGTTCATAATTAATGCATTTGAAATTTAAATTGTACTTAGGTTATGCTTTATTTATTCCGATTTTTCAATGTATCAGAATAAATACATAGACCATATTTACAGTAACCGAAAAAAATCCACCTCGATATAATTTAAGGGCCTCTACACATGTGTATATTCGATGAAAAACAATTTTTTTTTACTTTAAACGTACTATGAAACGCGTAAAATGGCAATAGTTATAAAAAAACGTATGAACATATTTAATACTTATTTGATGCATAATTCGAAGTAGAATTTTAATGGTCGTTTTAAATCTTATTGTGAAGATGAATACAATTTTTTAAAAATTACCAAGACCACGTCTGGTAAATAATTAGAATTCAATGGTTTTTTTGAAAACCAAAATGGGAGTATTATGAAACATAAGGTTGACTTATAACAGAGCACGAATGACTCATAAAAGTTTTAAAAAAATAATATAAACTCGGTATATAATTCCTCAATCAAAATAGACGCCCCTTTGATATGTTAATATATGAGTTTACACACTTCAGCTATTTGTTGCACACCGATAAACTAGTCATGTGTATTGACAATAATTCAATCTTATTGCATTCTTAGCCGTTATACTCTTATGTTGTTCAAATTTGCAGGGAGGGGTGTAGAAAATTATATCTGTTAGTTAACTCCGATCGTCAAGTACACTGAAAATAATGTCTTCGGAGATTGAATTGAATACCACAGTTCATTAGTAGAGCAGATTATAAAACTTTATTATTGGCTTCCAAAACGTTGGCTACAAACACATATATAACAATTAATATATCATTAAAGTTATACAAATTTAGAAATCTACATGTTAGTTTTGATATTATGTTTATGCAAATATAATTATTAAATGAATAATTGTCGATTAATTTAAATATGTATAATCATTTATATTATATAGTTATAAAATACATAGTCATACTGATCAGTATGAAGAATTTGATGAGCAAGTTTAGTAGCAGTTAAGAATTCATTTGGGTCCCGATACTTTATATTTGGCCAATCGGGATTTAAGTGTTTGACGCATAACGCGATAATTGCAAATGCTTTTTTTTTGTTTTCATCCATGGCTTCACTGATGTTGGCTGAGGTTCCTACAACTTCTTTGTTGACGCCATCAATCCATTCTTGTGGATCGTCCACCTTAAGGTCTATCAAGAGGGCCATAGCAAATTCAGTTATTAACTCATTTATATCGTTTACTGTTTTTTCAGGACTTAGTTCCATTTCTCTTACTGTATCTTCTGTGTCTGCACTGAACCAATCCATATAACTTATCAAAGCCGATAGCTTTGTTTGTGCTGTCAGTCGTTTCACGTAGTACAAATAACGGGGGACGAAAAATTGATTAAGAATTTCCAAGATTGCCCGAAGGCCTTTAGTTTGTTCTGTCACCAATGATATTGGAAACGTGTTAATCGGCTTTGATTTTGATATATTCGTATTGATTAATGCAGTCAATAATGCAAAATACTTATATACGTAATGCAACAACGTATTGTTAATACGCAATAACACCTCGTAGTTAAGCGGATCAAGATTGCCGATGTCTATTTCGTATCTATATCTCTCGGCGTAATGCAGCATTGTAATTTCGGACTTGTCAACCGTTATTTTCATTTGTTGGATTTTCACGGCATCTTCGTTTTCGGATTCCATCAACGCCGTCCATTTCAACAAGTCAATGCATACAAAATGTAGTGGAGTGCCTGGCAACAATGGACTGTTTATCTTAATTTTGAGAATAGCGGTTTTGGCTAGGACCAGAAGTCTACGTTCCGTTTTTTTCTTTAATTTTTGCAAACGATTAATGTGCAACTTTTTCGAAGTGACTTCATTGCCTATGATATCTTTGAATTTTTCTTTCATGTCCTTTTGTATGTAAACTATTTGTTTGCTGTACTCGCGATACATTACACCATTCTTCGAACAGTCTGGTAATTGGATCGGACCGCAAAAATATAAATACAACCTCATCAACGATGTAATGTCGATTTTACTTTGTTGGCGCAACAGACCAATGGAATTGTTTAATAAATTCTGGTCAATCGATATGAAGTCAACTATTTGATATAATGTGTAAGGTGTACGGCCGGTATTTGCTATCCGTAAACAATCGAATAAATGACTTTTCAGAATATCATAAACTGTATAATAAAACGTCATAGAGTGAATACTCACATCGTGGTTGTCAATAATCACATTTTCGTCGTTTTCATCAAATTCTGCCATTGATTTTTTGGCGTTGAGTTTGGTTTTTATTGTAACTTTTTTTCCAAATTCGTTGTTTAATAATATTCCACCATAACCTGTTCGATCTGGTCTGGTCATCACGATTGGTTTAGCCACTGACGGTTGAACATTGCCGAGTTTGGAAAAATTGTTTCCGTCGTATCGTCCGGAAGGAATCGCTACAAATGGCGGTACATTGTGCTTAGAAATTGTTGAGCTGCCATTAACTGAATTCCAACAAACGCACAGTGTGACAACTAATCCATATAAAAAAACGTGCATTTTTGTGCTGTAGCTATAAACTGAACTGTTTTCGTGATTAGAAGTCTCCAACTTCACTCGATAACTACAATAGTTTTAAACACTATAACGCTAACTATTGAAATGTACAGAAAAATGTTTCAGTATTGAATTCGCATGAATGCTTATTTTGGCATATTTTAACCAAACAGTAATAAAGAATTACCATTGAACACATTTAAGTGTACAACAGTTATGTTTGCTTAAATAAATATTCGGTATTTGTAGTATCAGATTTTTAGCCGAACCTATAATTTATGTAAGCGCATAAGGTTTTAATACGTATTTGAAAATTGTTAAATTCTTTAAATTATTTATAAAATAAAGTGTACAATAGGTATATGATTTTGTTCCGTCGTTACCTGTTACCAAAGTTTTAGTTTACAGTTATCACTCATATTAGAGATTTACTCATTTGTTTATAATTAAAACATTGTTTTTAATACTTTCTATTGGTATAATAATAAAACCAATAAAAAATACCGAAATAATTAAATTAAACTTTAATTGTTTTTTTTTAAATAATAAACAACACCGTATTTTTGGCATCACAAACTGCAATACTGAATTAACAACATCATTACAGTATAGATAAATTTGGGATGAAAATTAAAAAAAAACAACCTTTAGTAATAGAGTGGATCTCAAAACTTTATTATTGGCTTATAAAATGGTTGCTACATATATAATTATAACAATTATTACATCATTAAAATTATAACAGTTTAGAAATTACTTGTTAGTTTTGCTGTTATATTTACTACAAATAAATTTTAAATTATTATAAGTATATATTATCATCCTCACTGTCATATTCTTCAGTATGAGTTATACGATGAGCAAGTTTGGTAGCCGTTAAGAATTCATTTGGGTCCCGATACCTTAAATTTGGCCAATCCGGATTTAAGGGTTTGACACATAACGCGATAATTGCCAGTGCTTTTTTTTTGTTTAATTCTATGGCTAAACTGATGTTGACTGATTTTCCTACTTCTTTTTTGATGCCATCAATCCATTCTTGTGGATCGTCCACCTGAAGGTCTAGCAAGAGGGCCATGGCAAATTCAGTTATTAACTCATTTATATCGTTTACTGTTTTTTCAGGACTTAGTTCCAAATCTCGTATAGTATCCTCTACGTTTTCACTAAACCGATCCATATAACTTATCAGGGCCGTTAGCTTTGTTTGTGCTGTCAGTCGTTTCACGTAGTACAAATAACGAGTGACAAAAAATTGCTTAAGGATTTCCAAGAACGCCCGAAGCCCTTCGATTTGTGCTATCGCCAATGATATTGCAAACGCGTCTTTCCGCTTTAATTTTGATATATTCGTATTGATTAAGGCCATCGATAAAGCAAAATGCTTGTACAAATAACACAATAATATATTGTTAATACGCAATAACATCTGGTAGTTAAGCTGATCAAGATTGCCCATATCTATTTCATATCTATATCTCTCGGCGTACTGCAGCATTGTAATTTCTGTCTTGTCAACCGTTATTTTCATTTGTTGGATTTTCACCGCGTCTTCGTTGTCGGATTCCATCAACGCCGTCCATTTCAACAATTCAATGCATACAAAATGTAGTGGAGTACCTGGCAACAATTGGCCGTTTGGCTCTATTTTATCAATGGCGCTGGTCGCCAACGCCAAAAGCCGGCGTTCTGTGTTTTCCTTAAACTTTTGCATGTGATTAATGTGCAACATTTTCAAAGGGACTTCATTGCCTATGATATCTTTGAATTTTTCTTTCATGTCCATTTGTATGTAAACTATTTGTTTGCTGTAATCGCGATATATTACACCTTCCTTCGAACAGTCCGGTAATTGGAACGGACCGCAAAAATATAAATACAGCCTCATCAACGATGTCATGTCGATTTCACTTTGTTGGCGCAACAGACCAATGGAATTGTTTAGTAAATTCTGGTCAATCGATATCAAGTCGACAATTTGATATAATGTGTAAGGTGTATGATCGGTATTTGCTATCCGTAAACAATCGAATAAATGACTTTTCAGAATATCATAAACTGTATAATAAAACGTCATAGAGTTAATACTCACATCGTGGTTGTCAATAATCACATTGTCGTTCGCCTCATCAAATTCTGCAATTGATTTTTTGGCGTTGAGTTTGGTTTTTATTGTAACTTTTTTTCCAAAATCGTTGTTCAATAATCTTCCACCATAACCTGTTCGATCCGGTCTGGTCATCACGATTGGTTTAGCCACTGACGGTTGAACATTGCCGAGTTCGGAAAAATCGTTTCCGTCGTATCGTCCGGAAGGAATCGCTACAAATGGCGGTACCATGTGTTTAGAAACTGTTGGGCTGCCATTAATTGAATTCCAACAAACGCACAGTGTGACAACTAATCCATATAAGAAACCATGCATTTTTGTGCTGTAGCTATAAACTGGACCGTTTTCGTGATTAGAAGTCTCCAACTTCACTCGATAATTACAATAGTTTTAAACACTATAACGCTAACTATTGAAATGTACGGAAAAACGTTTCAGTATTGAATTTGCATGAATGCTTATTTTGGCATATTTTAACCAAACAGTAATAAAGAATTACCATTGAACACATTTAAGTATACAACAGTTATGTTTGCTTAAATAAATATTCGGTATTTGTAGTATCAGATTTTTAGCCGAACCTATGATTTATGTAAGCGCATAAGGTTTTAATACGTATTTGAAAATTGTTAAATTCTTTAAATTATTTTGTTTAATGTTTACACAGTTTCGCTTCTTAGTCTATCTGTTTTTAGGGTCTTTTCATACGGTTCCTTAAAACCTTTTTGAGCCATGAACTGAATAAACTGGGGTTTTTTTTTTTTTTTTTTTATTGGCCATGTTGTTTTTTATAGCAATTTGGTTTCCTATGTACAACTCTGCAGTTAAATAACGGGTTTTACCAAAGTTAATAAAACAAAGGGGCATATAATACAATGACTGAATCCTGTATATATTTATTGTATAACAAATTATGCATAACATGTTTGATGATACATTTTATAAATAAATATACTATAATCATCTAAACATTTTATAACCATTCGCAATAGGCGAATACGCCAATCGTCGTCGTTGCGCCTAAAAATAATTTATACTTAACGCATCATTTATAATGTTCATAATTAATGCATTTGAAATTTAAATTGTACTTAGGTTATGCTTTATTTATTCCGATTTTTCAATGTATCAGAATAAATACATAGACCATATTTACAGTAACCGAAAAATATCCACCTCGATATAATTTAAGGGCCTCTACACATGTGTATATTCGATGGAAAACAATTTTTTTTTACTTTAAACGTACTATGAAACGCGTAAAATGGCAATAGTTATAAAAAAACGTATGAACATATTTAATACTTATTTGATGCATAATTCGAAGTAGAATTTTAATGGTCGTTTTAAATCTTATTGTGAAGATGAATACAATTTTTTAAAAATTACCAAGACCACGTCTGGTAAATAATTAGAATTCAATGGTTTTTTTGAAAACCAAAATGGGAGTATTATGAAACATAAGGTTGACTTATAACAGAGCACGAATGACTCATAAAAGTTTTAAAAAAATAATATAAACTCGGTATATAATTCCTCAATCAAAATAGACGCCCCTTTGATATGTTAATATATGAGTTTACACACTTCAGCTATTTGTTGCACACCGATAAACTAGTCATGTGTATTGACAATATTTCAATCTTATTGCATTCTTAGCCGTTATACTCTTATGTTGTTCAAATTTGCAGGGAGGGGTGTAGAAAATTATATCTGTTAGTTAACTCCGATCGTCAAGTACACTGAAAATAATGTCTTCGGAGATTGAATTGAATACCACAGTTCATTAGTAGAGCAGATTATAAAACTTTATTATTGGCTTCCAAAACGTTGGCTACAAACACATATATAACAATTAATATATCATTAAAGTTATACAAATTTAGAAATCTACATGTTAGTTTTGATATTATGTTTATGCAAATATAATTATTAAATGAATAATTGTCGATTAATTTAAATATGTATAATCATTTATATTATATAGTTATAAAATACATAATCGTACTGATCAGTATGAAGAATTTGATGAGCAAGTTTAGTAGCAGTTAAGAATTCATTTGGGTCCCGATACTTTATATTTGGCCAATCGGGATTTAAGTGTTTGACGCATAACGCGATAATTGCAAATGCTTTTTTTTTGTTTTCATCCATGGCTTCACTGATGTTGGCTGAGGTTCCTACAACTTCTTTGTTGACGCCATCAATCCATTCTTGTGGATCGTCCACCTTAAGGTCTATCAAGAGGGCCATAGCAAATTCAGTTATTAACTCATTTATATCGTTTACTGTTTTTTCAGGACTTAGTTCCATTTCTCTTACTGTATCTTCTGTGTCTGCACTGAACCAATCCATATAACTTATCAAAGCCGATAGCTTTGTTTGTGCTGTCAGTCGTTTCACGTAGTACAAATAACGGGGACGAAAAATTGATTAAGAATTTCCAAGATTGCCCGAAGGCCTTTAGTTTGTTCTGTCACCAATGATATTGGAAACGTGTTAATCGGCTTTGATTTTGATATATTCGTATTGATTAGTGTAGTCAATAATGCAAAATACTTATATACGTAATACAACAACGTATTGTTAATACGCAATAACACCTCGTAGTTAAGCGGATCAAGATTGCCGATGTCTATTTCGTATCTATATCTCTCGGCGTAATGCAGCATTGTAATTTCGGACTTGTCAACCGTTATTTTCATTTGTTGGATTTTCACGGCATCTTCGTTTTCGGATTCCATCAACGCCGTCCATTTCAACAAGTCAATGCATACAAAATGTAGTGGAGTGCCTGGCAACAATGGACTGTTTATCTTAATTTTGAGAATAGCGGTTTTGGCTAGGACCAGAAGTCTACGTTCCGTTTTTTTCTTTAATTTTTGCAAACGATTAATGTGCAACTTTTTCGAAGTGACTTCATTGCCTATGATATCTTTGAATTTTTCTTTCATGTCCTTTTGTATGTAAACTATTTGTTTGCTGTACTCGCGATACATTACACCATTCTTCGAACAGTCTGGTAATTGGATCGGACCGCAAAAATATAAATACAACCTCATCAACGATGTAATGTCGATTTTACTTTGTTGGCGCAACAGACCAATGGAATTGTTTAATAAATTCTGGTCAATCGATATGAAGTCAACTATTTGATATAATGTGTAAGGTGTACGGCCGGTATTTGCTATCCGTAAACAATCGAATAAATGACTTTTCAGAATATCATAAACTGTATAATAAAACGTCATAGAGTGAATACTCACATCGTGGTTGTCAATAATCACATTTTCGTCGTTCTCATCAAATTCTGCCATTGATTTTTTGGCGTTGAGTTTGGTTTTTATTGTAACTTTTTTTCCAAATTCGTTGTTCAATAATATTCCACCATAACCTGTTCGATCCGGTCTGGTCATCACGATTGGTTTAGCCACTGACGGTTGAACATTGCCGAGTTTGGAAAAATTGTTTCCGTCGTATCGTCCGGAAGGAATCGCTACAAATGGCGGTACATTGTGCTTAGAAATTGTTGAGCTGCCATTAACTGAATTCCAACAAACGCACAGTGTGAACACTAACCCATATAAGAAGCCGTGCATTTTTGTGCTGTAGCTATAAACTGGACCGTTTTCGTGATTAGAAGTCTCCAACTTCACTCGATAACTACAATAGTGTTAAACACTATAACGCTAACTATTGAAATGTACGGAAAAACGTTTCAGTATTGAATTTGCATGAATGCTCATTTTGGCATATTTTAACCAAACAGTAATAAAGAATTACCATTGAACACATTTAAGTGTACAACAGTTATGTTTGCTTAAATAAATATTCGGTATTTGTAGTATCAGATTTTTAGCCGAACCTATAATAAATGTAAGCGCATAAGGTTTTAATACGTATTTGAAAATTGTTAAATTCTTTAAATTATTTATAAAATAAAGTGTACAATAGGTATATGATTTTGTTCCGTCGTTACCTGTTACCAAAGTTTTAGTTTACAGTTATCACTCATATTAGAGACTTACTCATTTGTTCTTAATTAAAACATTGTTTTTAATACTTTGTATTGGTATAATAATAAAACCAATAAAAAATACCGAAATAGTTATATTAAACTTTAATTGTTTTTTTAAATAATAAACAACACCGTATTTTTGGAACCAACCAGAATCAATCCCTCTAACGGACGCCCTTCCTCCATCGATCTTTCCATAGCTAACTTATCCCTCTCTCACAAATTGGAATGGTGTACCCTGCCATACACACACAACAGCAGCGACCATATACCGATACAAATCTCCATCAACCTCCCCCTTGACGACACTCATCTGGTCTACTCATCTCGTTGGTCAATCGAGAAAGCCAACTGGAATCTCTTCACCTCCCTAATAGAAATAAAAACCTCTAGTCTCTCCTCCCCCTTACCAGAAAACACAGAAGCAGTAGTAAGGGAATTCACCGACATGATCACAGAAACAGCCAAATTAACAATAGGAACCTCAAAGAACAGCTCTCCTAGACCTCGGGTCCCCTGGTGGAACGACGAAATTAAAACATCCATTCAAAACAAAAACAAAGCCCTCAAAAAATTCCAAACATCCCTCGCTCAAGAAGACTTTATTAATTTAAAAAGAGCCAGAGCACAAACCAGATATATAGTAAAGCGTAGCAAAGCCTCATCGTGGAAAGAATATGTATCCAGCATAAACAACCAAACGGACTCCTCAATAGTATGGAAAAAAATCAAATCCATCAAAGGAACCAACAGAAACACCATCCATTTTCTCAAGGACTCCAACCTCACAACCTCTCACAAAGAAGTAGCCAATACCCTAGGGCAAATGTTTCAAGACAACTCTAGTAATTTCAACTACGATCAGGAGTTCCTCTCTAATTCACATAAATTTAATAACCCCACTAATACCGTGGATCCGCTTGATAGTGTACAAACCCATCTGAACTCCCCTTTACTCATAACAGAACTTGAAAATGCACTCCGTAACTGCAAAAGCAAAAGCCCGGGTCCTGATGGAATCCCATACCTATTTTTTTTAAATTTGCCGAAAAACGCTAGAAAATACTTACTATCAATATACAACTCTATATGGACTAACAAAACATTCCCCGACTCTTGGAGGCATGGTTATGTCATTCCTATCCTTAAGCCTGACAAAAACAAATTCCTTCCCGACAGCTACCGCCCTATTTGTCTTCTCAACACTATATGCAAACTACTTGAGAAGATAATCAACAATCGCCTTACGTGGTTTTTGGAAAAATCCACATACTTCACCCCAGAACAAAACGGTTTCAGAAGCAATAGAAGCACCACTAAAAACCTCTTAAACATTAAAAACAATATTCAAACGGCCCTACAGAATAATCAAAAATTAGGAATCATCAGTTTTGACATCGCCAAGGCATACGACACAGCTTGGAGGCCCAGAATCATTTACAAGCTTAACCAAATTTTGTCCAAAGGAAACATGTTAGAATTCATAAACAACTTCCTCTGCAACCGTACCTTTCAGGTGAAAACACCCCACTCTCTGTCAGACTCCTTCACGCAGGAGAACGGTGTACCCCAAGGGTCCACTATTTCAGTAACGTTATTCCTAATCGCCATCAATGACATATCCGCAGGAGTCCGCCACCCTAACTCTCCTTTGCTATACGCAGACGACTTTACTATCACATGCCGTAGCTCCAGTAGTACCACTATACAACAACTTCTGCAAGACTCAACTAATGAACTCATATCATGGTCTAAAATGTCCGGCTTCCGTTTCGCTCCGAACAAAACAAGTCTTATACTAATCAACCAAAGAAAGAAAAAAGAAACCATTTCAGTAAACATTGGCTCCCACTCTATCATGAACAAAACCCAAGTAAAAATTCTCGGAGTGATTATAGACTCTAAAGCCTCATGGCTACCTTATATTCGACACCTCAAAAAATCTTGTATCCCTAGAATCAACATAATCAAAACACTCTCTCACGCCTCCTGGGGAGCTAATACCGGTACCCTACTTAAAATTCATAAGACTCTTATCCTTTCCAAAATTGACTACGGAGCCCCCCTTTTTTCAACATCCAAATCATCCCACATCAAAATATTAGATCCAGTACACAACACCGGGATTCGTCTATCCATTGGCGCTTTCCGATCAAGCCCCATCAGCAGCATCCTCGGCATAGCGGGCATTCCCCCCTTGGACATGAGATGGTCAGAACAAACATGCAAAATTGCTGCAAGAATGGCAAGAGCCCCCTCCGGCCTCCTCCACTCGCCGAATCACACATTTGACCATGTATACAAAAAGTACGAACTAGAAAAAATAATAACAACTGAAATCAGTATATCCCCGCCTTGGCTCATCTCAATGAATATTAACCTGGGCCTACACCAACTCCCCAAGGAATCCACCTGCCCTAATCACTTCAAAAACCTTCTCAAGGAAATTTTGTCCTCCACACCTCAGCATTCACTTATTTATACGGATGCCTCTGTCACAGAAAACCAAGCTGGGATGGCTATTGTCCACGGAAACACACAAATCCAATGGACATTATCCAACAAATGCTCCATCTACACTGCAGAAGCCATGGCTATCCTCAAAGCAATTGAGTTTGCTATAAACAACATAGAAGTTAACCAGGCCATAATTCTTAGTGATTCCCTCTCTAGCCTCATCAGCATCCAGAACCAATGGAAACCCACCGACATCGCAAGAAAAATACAGAACACACATATCAGGGCCACTCTTGCTGGTAAACACATATCCTACATGTGGATACCAGGACACTGCAACATAAAAGGCAACGAGCGCGTTGACATGGCCGCGAAACTGGCCCATTCATCCAATGACTCCCTCTCAGCTCTGGACTTCTCATACCAAGACGTAAAAAGAATCATTACCAAAAACATACATGACCAATGGGAAAACAAATGGGTTAAATTAACATCAAAACTACACGAAATCAAACGAACCACCTTCCCTTGGCCTTTCCCTGAGAACATCACGAGAAAACAGGAGACTTCCATTACTCGCCTCAGGATCGGTCACACACACATTACTCATCAACACCTCATGAAGAGAGAAGAACCTCCCGTATGCACCTGCTGTGGCACCCCCCTAACTGTCAAACACATCCTCACTGAATGTCGGAGCTATGACCAGGACAGGAGAAACGCAGACCTGCCAGACCAGCTTTCCGAGTCATTGAATCCAGATCCACACAACGTCAATAAAATCATAGATTTCATATACAATTCCAAGCTCATCAATAAAATTTAAAATATAACTGTTTCTTTCATATATAAAGCATAAGATTGATATTTAATTATGTAAAATAATGACAGTCCAATGACCTCAGCTGTCGCGGACTATACTTAATAAAAAAAAAAAAAA